>NC_056743.1:438738890-438836390 GCF_019279795.1 Protopterus annectens
TAACTAGGTTCATGTCCATGAAGGATATTAGGGTAGTGGAAGTGCTTGTGTTTGTGAGAGGATTTAATTGTTTAGAATGAAATGCAGAAGTTGTTTATGTGCATATTTTTCCAAGAGTTTATATATGAGGGATAGAATAGCTATGGGGCGAAAATTGAAAATATCAGAAGTATCTCCTTTGTGGAGAGGTGTAATGTAAGCTTTTTTCCAAAGGTTGGGAAACCACTAACTAACCACAACTAACCCACTTTTCACCTACTAGATTACCACACTATACCATGACTTCCTTCACTTTCCTCCTAGCACTTTTAACTACTTGTACCCTATCTCATATATCCTCTCCTCTTATAGCTTCCCCCTGAAACCCAACTACCAGTCACCAACCTCTACCAATCCCCCAGTTTTTCCACAACTCCCTCAATCCTTCATAACAGTTTCACCATCCACTTTCTCAACAACCTTGCTTCTAAAAACAAAGTCTATTACTTGAAAGCCCAACTTCCCTAAAGTAAAATCAAAGTACTATGTACTTGACTTCCCTACTCCTCTCCCTATTCTCAGTCTCCTTACCCTTCTTCTCGCAGGTGACATCCACCACACCCAGGGCCAGACCTCCCCTCCGCAAGCAATACTGTCACCACACTGTCCACCCCTCCCCATTCTAATATCCTCCCAAAACACATCTCCCAATATTCCATTAACATGAGAAGCATAATGAACAAAACCACAGAATTCCATTCCTGGATATCCCAACACTCCCCCCGACATCATAACCCTTTGTGATACATGGCTAAAACCTCATATTCCAGACAATGACATCCTTCCCCCTGTTTATAACATTTTAAGGCTAGACAGAACCCCAAGAAAAGGAGGTGGCATTGCCATCATGTTCTCTAACCACATTACACTCACCCCTCTATTTTTACCATCCCTTCCAACCTCTCCTGCAGAGCTTCTCATTGCAAACTGGAAACTAAATACTCATACCTCATTTAACATAGCTGCAATCTACATACCACCGGGTGACAACATAGCAGTACTAGAAAGTATCCTTTCATCACTCTGCAAAGAACTCCCCAGTGAAGCTATACTCTTGGGAGATGTTAACATTAACTGGTTAACCCTCTCCTCTGAATCTCCCTCCTTCTCCATTAATCTTCATGGTTTCACCCAACTAATATCCACACCTAGTTATACTACCAAATCCTGTACTCATTCCTCCATCCTTGACTGGATTCTAGTATCCCACCCCAAAAATATCACTTCCCAGAAACAATTTCAGATACTCTTAGTGACCACTGCCCAACTAAAGTCCTCTGTTTTACTCCTCATGTGTGTAGACCACATAAGATCAAAGCATGTCGCAAATTAACAAACTTTGATTCCAACAAGTTAAGCAGCCATCTCTTAAGGATCAACTAGTCATTCCTCAAACAGTTACCCCTTGATGAAGCTGGATTAGAATTTAACAGCATATTCCTTAACATACTCAACTCCCTAGCCCCCATACACAATATTAGAATAAAAACAATCATATCCCCTTGGCTAACAACCCCCACGCACTCCCTAATGGCTCAGAGGGATAAAACCTGTAAGCTCTGGACTAAAACTAAACTCTCCTCCAACAGTACAGACAGCTACGCAACCTTGCAAAGAAAGCCATCATCACTGATAAGAGAAACTACTACACAAACCCTCCTGAATCACACCTAAATAACCCAAAGAAGTTCTCGCATGCAATTAACTAAATCCTTCGTTCGGGCAACCCCTCCTCACTCCAACCCAGCCCTCCAAACACTACTTCAAACTGCCACTAACTTTAACTCCTATTTTATAGACATCATCAGCAAATTAACCAGCCATCCTAACTCCACCACCAACACTACCCTGCCCACCAACCCTCTTAAACCTTCCAACACCCCTCAACCTTCTCCCCAAAACTGTATCTACCAACTACATTAAATCCCTGCTTCTTAAACTTAAACCCTGCTCCCCCTCAGTAGATGGTCTCCCTCCACACTCTCCAGAAAGCAGCCAACTCCCTTGCTCTTCCCGTCTCTATTCTCATTAACCAGTCCATTACTGAAGCTAAAGTTCCTGCTATTTGAAAAAAATTCTACACCCTACCCATTCATAAAGGAGGCAACTGTACCTAACTCTTCAGCTGTAGGCCCATTGCAATTCTATCACCTCTTTCTAAGGTCTTGGAAAAATGTGTACACAGACAAATCCTACAACACCTCATACAAGAGAACTTAATTACCACCACTCAACTTGGCTTTCATCCAGGTCATAGCACCTCTACTGCTCTCATTTCCTTTATTAACACCATCTCACAAGCCAGAGAGTAGAACAAACTGTCTCTTGCCTCTTTCTTGACCTCTAGAAGGCTTTCGACACCGTTTCTCACCCCCTTCTCTTAAATAAACTCTGAACTAAACCTATCCACCTCCACTATCTCCTGGTTCTCCAGCTACCTCCGCAATCGCTTCCAGTCTGTTAAATGGCTTTCTGCTATCTCCCCTGAACTTCCCATAAATATGGGGGTTCCCCAAGGTCGTATACTGGGCCCACTACTATTTAATATTTTCACCAATCAGTTATCTACCTCCATACTACTGTCATCACTGGTACAATATGCCGATGACTCCACAGTCATGACCATAGCCAATATCCTCTCTGATCTACATACTGCAACTCAGAACTCCTTTTTTGTCTATCGACAACTTGTTCAGCCAGAAACACCTAATCCTAAACCAGAGAAGACTAAACTTTCATTCTTCATCCCAAAAACAATGAATCACCTTAAACCCTCTTTCTCTATCTCTTCCCTTAACAATACACCTATCACATTTGAAACTCACACCAAACGTCTTGGGGTCATTATTGACGACCAGCTGAAATCTGACCTACATGTAACATTAAGAAAACCCACCAAAACCTTGGACTCCTTTACAGGAATAAAAACTTTTTGTCCAGTAAAGCCAAGACAGCCCTCTCCCATGCATACCTACTCCCAGCCCTTCTGTACGGCTCTCAAATCCTCACCATCTTACAAACCACACTTTTCTCTAAACTAGAGTCCACTTATAACAAGGTGGCCAGATTTGCTGTTGAACACCCCAACCATTCCTATCGCTGCTTAGCACTCAAAACTAAACAGGTTAGAGCTTCCCTACAACCTTCTCCTCTCACAGCATCAGATAATTCATTCTGTACTGCACAAGCCCAAGTTCTGTCCCAGCATTACCTCTATCATCTCCCCCTACTCCCCACTCAGAACACTTCAAAGCTCAGAACAACATCTCCTCTCTGTATACAAGCCAAAAATCAAAACTGGCAAGAAACTTTATAGCTATTCCACAGCTGAAGGCTGGAATAAACTTCCCTTAGACATTTGAAATATTAAGCCTAAACACCAATTCAGAAAAGCCGTAAAAAAACACCTAAGCAATATATGGCTATGTCAGTGTAATCTTCCCCCGATTGACTTTATTCCTCTCTCCCATCTTGCCTCGCACCTTTCTTCTATACATATATCACCCCACTTCCCTTCTCTTTGACTAATGTTTCACTACATTCTACCCTCTGCAGCTATTTAGCTGAACTGATGATGATGAACCGTACATTTTTTACACCGTATTCTATCAGGTGTACTTACAAATCATTTTGAATCTGTTTGTCTATTATTGTTAACTCAGGTTATTTTTTTTACTCCTAGTAACTATTGTTTATGTAGCTATGTATTATGTGTATGTACTTAATTAGATATGTAGATTTGTTTGTGGAGCCTTTCTCCCCAGCTTTCCACTGAAAAGGGGTTTCGGCCCAGCTAGACTAACCCGGTCAACAAATGTCAAAGAAATTAATAACATAGGATTCCTGGATGGATCTATTTATGGGTATGCTAATTTAGGAAGCAGTTGCTTCTGTAGCTGCTATTAGGTAGTCAGTGGGTAGTCCATCTGCTGCAATAGAACTAGGTTTTAGTTTTAGTAGTAGTTTTTGTATGAAAGAGGTTGGGACAGTCGAGAGTGTGAATTTGTGAATTGGGGCTTGGATTTGTTTGCATCGTAGTTTATGTGGATGATGAGGACTGGGACTATGTGTGAGTGGGAAGGATGGATTGATCAGAAATGTTTGTAGTAGGGAGTGAGTGGTGGTTGGGATTGTGCGTGTTGCAGTACACTAGTATGGTCTGGAATGTTCGATGAAGGGAGAAGTCATGAAAAATTGGATGTACTATTAGCTGTAGTGTCAGTGAAGTAGGAGTTATATAGACTTGCTATCTGATATGTTGATTTGTCTGTTTGGTAGTAAGGATTATTTTTTTGTACATGAGTTAAGGAGAGTAACAATAGAGGACCAAAATTGTTTGGGGCTGCACTTGTGATTTTTTTTGAGATCTGTGTAGTATGCTTTCTTATCTTTAGATACAAGTATTTTTTTACATGGTTACATAGTTTGAATTTTACTAGATCTGAGTTGTTCTTGTGTTTAGTCCAAAGCTTCCAGGTTTTCTCTCTCAGTAACATTATTTCCTTTGTTGATTTTGTTAACCATGGAGCATGATTAATTTTTAGTCTTTTGGTTCGGGGGTGCAAGGCTGTCTAATATTTTTAGGAATGTAGTGTTAAAATAGAGAAGGGTATCGTCGAGTGGGAGAGTTTTTTGGGATATTCCAATTGATGCTTTTGAGAGTGTTGTTAAATGTGAGTGGATTGAAATGGATAGATTCCTGACACATTTAATGTAATTTTTTTATGATAGGGGGAGTAGTTTGAATAACAAAGGCAGGAAGATGGTCACTTTAGGTGTTTAGGAGGGTACTGACTGACGAGATTTTAGAGGGGTCAGAGACTAAGATCCAATCTAAGATGGCTCCTTCATTTGTTCTGTTATTATATCTGGTATGGGGTAGGCATATGCTGGTTGTAGTGAAGTAGGTTAATAGTGGTGGCTGGAGTTTTTGAGCTAATATAAAACCAGTTTATATTTACATCACCAGGTATTATAGTTTAATTTTTTATGGTGTAAGAGGTCCATGATAACATTTCTTCAAGAAGTGGTATGTTATTACCAGGTGAAATATATAAGACTATGTATGATAACGAGGATCTTAAAATTATTTATTTTCAGGAAGGAGACTAAGATTTTGTCATTAGAGAACTGCAGTATTTAAATAGTAAATGGGTGTATATTCAATGTATTAGGGGATAGAATAGTGACACAGCCTCCCTTTTTATTAGTTCTGTCTGCCTGTATTACATTGTAGTTGGGAGGAAGGAATTCTGGGTCCTTTATGTTAGGTTTTAGCCAGGTTTCCATTATGGCAAGGATATCAGTTTTATTATAGGTTAGCCAGGCATACAGGTCTGAAGTTTTGTTTTGGATACTTTGAAGGTTTATGGTTGTTACTTGTACAGATTTATCGCTGTTGGGGGGGCGGATGCTTGTGGTGGATGGAGTGTTAGAGATGGGACCTGGGTTTGGATGAATGTCTCCACACTGAATTAGTGATGAAAAGAGTGATGAGGGGTTGTGTCACAATAGAATGTTTGGAGTGTGTAAAATGAAGCAGAAGGGTGGGATGTGGTTTGAATAGAAAGTGGAATAGTTTGTCGGGAGAATACATATTTTGGAACAAAGTAGAGGAGTTATAGAATAAAGGCTAGGATGTATTGCTGAGTAGCTTTCTGCTGGGATAATTATGCAGGTGGTTTCAGATGAGCGTATAGTGAGGGGAGTCCTAGTATAAGGGCTGTTAGCAGTATAGTGTGAAATAAGAAAAGGAAGAAATAGGTAGAGGGGGCTATGATATGGAGAGGAAATTATGAGGTAGATAGGAAATGAGATTCGGGAAGTGAAGGAGTTTGATGGGTTGAGTTTAGTTTGGTATGGTTAGGGGTTATAAATTTAACAATAATGGGATGGGTGAAACTGGGGTAGGGTAGGGGAGCAGAGTGAGCCCGAGCTGAGAAGGATGAACTCAACCCAGAGCCTTTGTAAAACATGTTTTATTGTATAAAATTGTTGTCAAGCAAGCATTAAGAAAAAAAAAGAGAGAAAGGGCAAAGGGGTGAAGATAATGTCTAGAATGCACTTAAAAAAGAAACCACACTGCTGAAATTATTAATCAGATAAAGGTGGGGGGAGAATGGGACAGAGAACATAATTTAGAAAGCTAGGAAAGGTAGAAGGGAGAGTGAGACTGAAACTTAGGACAGTAGAGTTATGAGCAGGAGGGGTAGAAAGATAATGATACGACTAGGTGGTTTGCAGGCAGCCCTTCAATTTAACAAACAGGTGTAGTTCAGTATAATGGTTATATCTATGGGCAGTTACTGATCAGTAGTGTCTGGTTAGCTGGGTTGTAGGAGAAAAGAATGTCAAGCTGCTTACAATTGGGGCTTGTGGTTTGTGTTTTTTGCGAGGGCTAAATTACTCTGATCCTCAATGATTTACCAGAAAAGGTTCTCAGAAGCATCAGAATCCAGATAATCTCACTAGTTCACATTCTTGCTACTGTCCAGCTGAAAACTTGAATGAATGGCTGTCTACAGCACAACCTTGATTATGGCTGATTTCCTTAAGCATAGATAGAATAGAATTTTTGATTTTTTATCTTCTGACTAGCCACATGATTAGTAAACCTATTTTTGAATACTTTAAGGTGGAACACCCAGTGATACCTATTGTATATGGAC
This sequence comes from Protopterus annectens, assembly GCF_019279795.1. Taxonomy (NCBI): domain Eukaryota; kingdom Metazoa; phylum Chordata; order Ceratodontiformes; family Protopteridae; genus Protopterus; species Protopterus annectens. The sequence continues at coordinate 438,745,598 of NC_056743.1, forward strand.
TGCCCAAAATCCATAAAAGTGAAACAAATCCTCCCATGCGTCCAATAGTATCAAGTAGAGGTTGGGCTACTGAGCCATTGTCCATTTTTGTAGAAAAATATTTGCACCCGATTCTTGAACAATGTGAGACTGTGTTAATGGACACTAAGAGTTTCTTGACAGAACTGAGTGATCAACTTGAATCTATTGATACTAAATGTTATTTTGTAACTTTAGATGTAGAATCACTTTTCAGCAGGATCCCTAATTCTTGGGGCATTGAGAACATTACAAATTTACTGTTAAGTAAGGGCATGAGTTATGACAGAGTTAGATTGTTGTGCGCCCTACGTGAGATTATACTTGAGAATAATGTGTTTATTTTCCATCAGAAACATTACTTACAGAAGACTGGCGTGGCAATAGGCAAAGCATGTGCCAATAGTTACGCCAATTTATCGCTAGTTCAATGGGAGACAGAGTATATTCTCTGTAACAATGTTTTCTGTACCTCGATAGTTTGGTATAAACGGTTTATAGGTGACATTTTTTGCTATGGAATGACACCAAGAAACGTTTGCTTGGGTTCTTGAGATATATAAATACTTTGAATACCTTTCTTAGGTTTATACATAACTATTCCCTGACTAATATTGAGTCCCTTGATGTAAGAGTGGCTAGAGATGACATCTGTTCGGTTTCAACAACGTTATATAGGAAACCAATAAGGAAGAACACTCTCCTACTCAACAAGAGCATGCATCCAAAACACACTAAACGGAATGTATTGAAAGGGCACATTTACCGCATCATGTGTTTATATAACCATGATGAACAATTGAGAGCTGCCTTGAGCACGTTGAAACAAGAATTTATAGATAGAGGCTATAAAGAGCATGACATCGATTTTGAGATCAGAGAAACATGGAAACATAGGAAAGATAGGCGTGCCCCTTACTACACCAAGAGAGACATTGAGCCTCGATCAGATAATAGTGGACCACTAGTTCCCCTTGAGTCACATATGAGAGATGACATAGTTAGAATGCCTCTTACTTTCTCCAGCAATATTCAAGTGGTTTGTGATGTCATCAAGAATAATTGGGATATTTTATCCACCATAAGTGAATTAGACGGATTGATAGGTAATACACCTCAATTTTCCTTCCAAAATAATAAATCCTTGAAAAGACACTTATGTTATAAGACTAATGACACCCAGGGAACTATTACATCTGATAGACTAGGGACATATAGCTGCAAGAGGTGCACAGCCTGTACCTGTATTCACAGAGGCGCAGTCTTTGTACACCCCACGTTAGGTTTTCACATTAGTTGCAACTTCTATGCTGATTGTACAACGAAGAATGTTGTTTATTTTTGTTATTGCACAGAATGTTACTCTTTCTATATAGGTAAAACTAATCGTTTATTGAAGTAAAGGGTCTTAGAACATCTCAGAGATATAAGAAATTGTAAAGAAAGTAATGCCTTAGCCATGCATGTTAAAAAGGAAGGTGTCAGTCATACGTTTAAGTTTCCAGTTTTAGAGATTGTTAAGATGAGTATGAGGGGAGGTGATGCTAGAAATAAAACTGAGAAGGCTGAGCAGAGGTGGATACTGCTGCTTAATGCTGACAGACCTCCTGGTTTGAATAGCAGGATGTCGCTTAAAGCCGCCCTCAAATCAAGGAATTTGAAACATTGAATTTATAATATTTTAAATATAAATTTTATATATAAAATTTTTTTTGTTATTCTTTATAAGTACAAAGCATGTGCCTATTAATTTCTGACTTGTAGTTTGGTCATATATATATGTGTGTGTGTATATATTTCCTAGATGTAAATATGTATATAGATATATTTTTTACCAGCATTTTCACAAATATGTACTTACCCTTTTAGGTTTTTCAAGTGTTAATTAGTATCTCAGTGATTGGACAGTTTGTATTGCATCACAAATATAAAATGGGTATGTTTGATTTTATATGTAGTCTGATGAAGCAACTGTTATTGGTTGTGAAAGCGCTTACTTCTCTGCTATCGAAGATTAAAGTTTTTATGCAATTGTACTGCCGTGTATAACCAGTGTGTTTTTACATTCACATATCCTGCTTCAACGTGGTTATTTCATCTGGAGTTTGGTTCTTTGCCTTTTTAATTAGTTTTCTATTTGAACCAGCTTCATAGGCTGCCTTAAAGCTCTTGACTTGGGAGTGTGTTTTGGTTACTGCTTTGATTCTGGCTAAGGGAGTATGTCTGTTATAAGCCCTCGTGTCTCTCCAGCCCTTTTTGATCTTTTACAAAGACAGGATAATCTTTAGAACTAACCTTTCCTTATATCCAATGTAGTGTCTGAATTTTCTTTAAATCAATCTGCTCTTTTCCATGTCTTCTTTCCTGAACGCCCAAACAGGGGAGGAAGAATTTTACATACATTCATATCTACAGGCAACTCCAGTACTACGTAGACTAAAGACTTCAGAATTTCTGAATAGCTCTTTATTCCATTTGATGAAAAGATAAAAGGACAATCACTGTCAAAGCAGATCATATCCAAATGTTTTTTCACTCTATCCATTTTGGTTGCTCTCACCATGGAAAGATCCTCCCTCAGAAGGTCAAGGGTCACTCTACCAGAGCTGTGGGCACATCTGGGGCCTTTTGAAAAGGGGTGGACTCTGGAATTAGCAACTTGATCATCTGCACATACAGTTACAAAGTTGATTCATCGTTCAGGACCAGAACAGAATTTGCTACGTCTGTTCTTCAGGGGCTCCTGAACTTCGGCCCTTCTTCCTCCAACCTTTGCATCTAAGCTTTGGCAATTGTCTCATATAGCTTTATGCTACTGCAGCAGTGATCTAATGATGAATATACTACAGTTGTTTAAGCAAACTTACCTTAACAGCATAGGTTTGAATAGATCAATGGTGCCATACTAAGAGTTTTCCAAACCCCACCCCTTCCCATTCCCATTTTATTTACTTTTGTCTCATGCATATTCTTTTCCTTTTTTTTACCTTGACCAGTTTGGGGTTCTCTTCCCTTCTTTCTATGATATTAGTATACAACTGTAACCTCACTCTTTTGTGACAAGAAGGCTGTAAATTTAGGCTCCTGTATTTCTCCTTTTTATACCAGCTCTGTCATGCTCAAATCGGATGTATGATGCATGAGGAAGGCACCCAAAAGCCTTTGAATACTGGTTAGATGTCTGATACTTGACAGGATAAATCCCATATAGCTTTATGCTACTGCACCAGTGATCAATTTGAGCATCTGCTGTTATGTTGACTTTACTTAAGACAACTGTACTTTCCAAGTAATCAGGTAACAATCCACACAAAAAAGTCCATAGATTGACTAACCTTTCCTTGTGGGCCATAATATGTAAATTGTCTGAATAAGCATCATTTTTTTTTTTAAACTCTCCACAGGTGTTTTAGTAGCTCAGTCTCTGTGATGATTGTGACTGAAACAGAACTGAACTTTTGCTACAGTTGAACTACCTGACCTTCAGCTATTTCCAGTTTGCCAGGTCTGTTGTCCTAATTCTTCTGCTTGGCTATTGCTCTATCCAGGAGATCCAACATGTTCTACTGGAATTGTCTTAATCCTTGTACAGGTGATTCTGCAAAGTATTCATCCAACATTCATTCAGAGTTGATGGTCACATTATATGAGCCACAAACAAAACTAGGTATTTTGATTGTTAAACATTTGAAACAATGTGGATAGTTAAACATAAGATGTTATATAGTCCAGTCTCACCTACATTCTTACCTGTGGGTTCGGAGACGAACCTCGGCTCCGACTTGGCCATACTCTAGCTCAGAGTCTTCAATTGGCTCGTGGCTAAGAGGTATCCCATGCTGCAATGCACCTATTCCCCAGATCCCGTTTGCCGCTCGTGCAGCTCGGACGTGGTCTCGCTCTTGGCTGTGGCTAAGTACAAACTTTCAACTATTTGTTCAGTTTAGTAGCTCCAAAAGCTATTTTAATGGCTAGTGTGTGTGTGTTTTTACTTTTAGCAGTTTAGTGAACTTTTCTGGTATCCCATTTTACCTGGTGTTTACGGGCTAGGCTCGTTTCAGTTAGAGGACCTAGTCCTCCCCTGGTTTTTTCCTGTTGTTCTTGTTCTGATTGTTTACCACTTTAATCCCCCTTGGCAGTGTTATTCTTGTGGTGTGACTGTTGGTTGTTCCCCTTTTGGCTTTTCCTGGGCTAGGCCTGTTTAACTTAGAGGACCTAGTCCTCCCTGTGGTTACCTTGCGGTCTCTAGGCCGTTTGAGTTAGAGGCTGTAGTTTCCCGTGCTTCTTGTTTTCTGTGGTGAAGGTGCCCCTACTGTTTTTCCCCCCTGTGTGTGTGTGTGTGTGTGTGTGTGTGTGTGTGTGTGTGTGTGTATGTGTTCTTGTCTCAACATGTCCAAGGAGTCTAAAGAGCACAGGCCTTCGGGCTTCAAACAGTGTGTTAAGTGGAACAACAAAATGTCTTTGACAGATGGGCATTCTGTATGTGTGTATTGCTTGGGGGCTATTCATTTACAGGAATCCTGCTTGTTCTGTCACACTTTTAGCCCCCTACGTGCTGCAAGAGAGGAGGAACAAGCTGATTTTGAGAGGATTACTGAAACCATCGTTTGAAGAGGATTTGGAGAGATCCTCCAGTTCCAAGTCCTCTCCTTCCAAATCAGATAAAAAGTTGGATAAAAAGTCATCTAAGAAGCATTCTCTGGCTCCATCAGTCTCCTCAGAGCCACTGGAGAAAATTATTAAGACTACTATTGCTTCTTCGGATCCACTGGCTTTGGAGCCGATAGAAGACAGTGCTTCGATGATGTCTACATTGGCTCCAGGTTTATTGGAGCCGAGGTCAGATGTGTCCGTTCGGAGCAGATCTCCAGTTTTTCGACTGGTCTCCCCGACTCGTAGGTCTCCCTCTATAGGGAGATCCAGATCACCGACCATGTCCTCTAGATCCTCCAGGACACTTTCCAATGATGATGTCGATAGAGTGGTGAAGAAACTGCTTCAGTCATCAGTGCTGGCTAAATTGCTTTCGGCTCCGGCCCAATCGGCTCCAGAGCCCGTCCCCCCTTCATCTTTGGCTTTTCCTCCTCTGGACCTTTCTTCGGAGCCAGAGCTGTCAGTTACGTCTGATGCCTCGAGATCGGCTCCAGTTGCCCCTTCTGGCATCTCTGCTCTGATCTCCGCTCTGACCCCATCGGTGCCGTCTAGGGTCCACAGCTTGCCGGTCGGAGCCGAGAGGGAGGTATCAGGTCGATCTTCAGCTCCGAGCCTTCCTCTTGGCTCTTCTGCTCGGGTGAGCCTGGACCCAACATCGGCTTCGGACCTTATTTTCTCGGCTCCAAGGTTGTTTCCTGCGGTTAGTCGACCTTCGGAGCTGGGGGATCAGCTGTCGAGGTCATGAGGAGTGTGTTGGCCAGGTTATCAGCTGCATCCTACGGTACCAACACTCTTCACCCTCCAGCACCGATATCAGTATCAGATCGCCATCTATCTAGGGACAGCGGAGACCTAAGGCCTCGGGATACCTCCATGAGTGGTCCCCAGCTTTCTGAAGCCTCCCTGGGTTTTTTACCTGAGGAGCCACCCAGAAAGAGAGTGTGCAAGAGGAAGCACATTGACCCCCAAGATGAATCCCTCACATCTGACACTGACCTCGAGGAGTCAGAGGGGTCCCCTAAGTCGTCTTTTGACGATATCTCTTTTTCAGATATCTTTGAAATACTGAGACAGAGAGGCGACTGGCCATCTGAAGCCCCTTCTGTGGAGGAGTTGGTGTTCCTGAAGGCCTTTAGTTCTCAACCCTCTGCCTCTTGTGTTTCTCCCCCGTTCGAGCTCCTGGACCTCGTTTGTCGAAAGGTGTGGGAAACTCCGGACACTGTGGAACCGGTCCATAGGAGACCCAACAAGTTTTTGTCCGCACCCCCTTATAGAGAATTTTTTACAAAAGGCGTTCCAGTAGATGCCATGGTGGTGGCAGCAGCCACCAAGAAGGAACTTGCAGAAACTTCATCTACCGTCCATCCCCCTAACAAAGAGTCCAGGGCTATGGACAGGTATGGGAAGCGTGTGTTCTCTTCAGCGGCCTTTACACTGCTGTCGCTGAACTACTTATCGCATTTTACATGGCTCCAAAGAGATCTCCTAAAGGAGTTGGGAGATTCTCTACAGGGTAACGTTTTTGATACTGTGGCTCAGAAAGTCAGTGCACAGATGTCTACCCTAAATTCTATTGCTAACTCCTCCATAAGGCTGATCTCGTAAGCAGCCGATGGAGCGAGCAGGGCTGCAGGTTCCGGAGTTTCTCTTAGGAGACACTCCTGGATGCGCCTGTGCAACTTCGCGGAGGCCTTCAAGTCTACCTTCACCAATGTGCCCTTTGATGGTTCATTCTTATTTGGAACCAAGGTGAAGGATACTCTCACTAAGTGTGAACAGAAAGGAAAAACCCTGTCTGCCGTGGGAGTCCGTTTTTCCATGCCTTCTAGACCTTATCCCAAGGGCCAGAAGGGTGGGAAAATGTGGTTCAGAAAATCACAGAGGTTTTTTTCACAACGCACAGAGTAATTCCCTCTCCAGAGGCAGTGGAGGGGGTGGAAATTCAGGTAGACGCCGCCCTAGAGGCGGAGGAGGCTTGCGTAACCAGGGCGACCACGATTCCTTTCGTGGCTCCCCCTACCAGCGCTCCTGAGAGGAGGCCCGACTGTGCATCACTGGAGCCAGTCGGTGGTCACATTTCACTATACCCAAAAGCTTGATGAGACATCACCCAAGACGAGTGGGTATTAGAGATAATCTCCAGAGGTTATCACATTCCCTTTCTTTCATCTCCTCCTCCAAACAAAAGAATCTCAGACGTTCCACCCAGTCAAAGGGATTCCGCAACCTTAGAAGTTCAAAAGTTGCTGTTAAAAGGAGCCATCCAGCTCGTCCCGTCAGACCAAGTAGGATTAGGGACTTACTCCACATTCTTTTTGGTGCCGAAAAGAACTGGAGACCTGAGACCCATTTTGGATGTCAGCCGTTTGAACCTTCATTTAGAGAAGTCCAAGTTCCACATGGTCACATTACAGTCAATTCTCCCATTATTAGGGAAAGATGTGTGGATGTGCTCCATCGACCTCAAGGATGCTTACTACCATATAAAAATGGACAGGGCATCCAGAAGTCACCTACGCTTCCGGCTGGGAGCCAGCCATTTTCAGTTTCATGCCCTGCCCTTTGGTCTCACCACAGCCCCCAGGGTCCTGTTCACCAAATGCATGGCAATGGTAATGGCTCACTTGAGACATATGGGATTCCAAGTGTTTCCGTACCTGGATGACTGGCTCCTGTCTGCCACCACCAGGCATCTACTACTACAGACCAGGGATGCCACTTTTGCACTGTGCCAAAGTCTGAGAATCACCTTGAATTGGGAAAAGTCTGCATTGTTGCCCTCGTAGTGTGTCAACTTTATCGGCGCTGAGTTAGACACAGTGCTCATGAAGGTTTTCCTGCCAGAAGAGAGAATTCAGGTTTTACAGCAACAAGTCTATGCTTTACTACCACTGAAGAAGGTCAAGGCAAAAGTGGTCCTTCAGCTGTTAGGTACCATGGCGCCACGATTATGCTAGTCCCTCTTGCAAGACTTTACATGAGGATTCTTCAGTGGCTGCTTTTTGCCCAATGGTCTCTTCAGCACCGTCCTCTCTCCCATCTTATTGTAATAACCGACAGGTGCAAGCAGGATCTGCGCTGGTGGCTTCAGACCAGCAATCTCAACATGGGTATGCCTTTCATTCTTCCTCCTCCGATTGCCACTGTGACCACGGATGCCTCCCAGATCTAGTGGGGGGGCATTATCTCGGCAGGACTGTCCAAGGCATGTGGCAGGAACACAAGATCCATTTGCATATCAATGTCTTAGAGATGCGAGCAGTGCTATTAGCATTGCAAGCACTTCACAGCTTTCTTCCACTTGGGACAATTGCAGTCTACTTGGACAACATGTCTGTGGTTTGGCATCTGAACAAACAGGGAGGAACCAGGTTGTATCCCCTTTGCAGAGAGGCTCTTCGAGTGTGGCAGTGGGCAGTATCTTCTCAGAGATTTCTAGTGGCAATGTACATTCCGGGGAAGTCCAACGTGATTGCCGACAGGCTGAGCAGAGCTATTCTGATGCCTCACGAGTGGTCCCTGAATGAACAGGTGGCGGAACGGATTTTCCACAGATGGGGTCAGCCTTGCTACGACCTATTTGCCAGTCCCCTCAATGCCAAATGCAGCAGCTACTTCACCCTTATTCCCCCAGAAGGGGAAACACCCAGGGACGCTCTAGTTCACGACTGACCCTCCGGTCTTCTCTTATGCCTTCCCTCCAATTCCCCTGATAATGAAGGTTATTCAGAAAGCACAGTCTTTGGGAAGCAAAATGATACTGATTGCTCCACACTGGCCTCGTCAGATCTGGTTTCCTTTTCTTCACCCTTATATAATGAACGAGCCGTGGATTCTGGACCCAGAGCCAGATCTGTTGACTCTTATGTCAGGGCAGTTCCACCCTTCCATCCAAACCCTCAGGTTGACAGCATGGCTGCTCCAATTCTGTCCCTAGTCAGGCTTCATGATTTTTCACCGGAGGTGGTTCATATTCTGTCTTCCTCCCACAAGCCTTCTACTAGGAAGATTTATTCCAGTAAGTGGAAGAGATTTTCCATTTGGGCTTATGAAAGACAGATTGATCCCTATACAGCTCCCAGCTCATCGATTTTAGAGTTTCTATCTCAACTGTTTAGTCAGGGATCTGCTGCAGCAACTATTGAAGTACAGTTGGCAGCCATTTCTACTTTTCATGTTGCTAATGAACCCAATCTAATGGCGTATAGACTTTGTAGGGCCTTTCTCAAAGGGACTATGCTACTTCGACCTCCGATCTTTGATCCTGTTATGCCATGTGACCTTATTTTGTGCTACAGCAGCTTACCTCACCTTCTTTTGAGCCCGTGGCAACCTGTGACCTAAAATTTTTGTCTTGGAAGACACTCTTTTGGATAGCCATCACTTCGGCTAGGCGGAACTCTGAACTCCATGCTTTATCAGTCCAGCTCCCTTACTTGATATTTCACAAAGATAGGGTTTCACTAAGACCTAATCCTTTATGCCTAAGGTTGCTTCAATGGTCAACCTCAACCAGTCTATTGAGTTGCCTGTGTTTTTCCCTGAATTCTCTAACAAGATAGAATTTACGTTTCATCAGCTGGATGTCCACAGACAATTACGTTTCTTTTTACATAGAACAAAAGATTTTAGAAAATCTGACCGACTTTTTGTCTCCTTTTCAGAAAACAGACTAGGGACTTCAGTTTCCAAAGTAACTCTGTCCAGATGGATTTCTAGCTGCATTTCCTTCATCTATTCTTCAAATGGCAAGGAATTACCCTTCAAGGTAAAGGCTCACTCTATGCGTTCAGTGTCTACTTCTACTGCCTTTCAGGCTAGGATGTCTATGGATGATATTTGTGCTGCAGCTACTTGGGCATCTCCTCACACCTTTATTAGTCATTACAAATTGGATCTGGTATCAAGGGGCAGATCCTCATTTGGTTCCACAGTGCTCAGGAGTATTTTCCAATGAGCCGCCCAAGGTCTAGGTGCTAGGGATGCTGTCCCACGGGTAACAATGTAGGCGAGATTGGACTACATAACATCAAGAAGTTATGTACTCACCATAACGTTTGATGTATGCAGTCCATCTCGCCTCACATTCTTACTAACCCATCCACCTACCCCCTCCTGGAGGACCTAGAGGTCGAGTCTCTGGTTTCAGCACTCCTCCTTGATATGGAGTTGGTTCTTCCTCTCAACGTGTTTCTGTGTGTGTGTGGATGTGAGCTCACTGCAAACAAGATCTGGGGAATAGGCACATTGCAGCATGGGATATCTCTTAGCCACGAGCCAGTTGAAGACTTCAAACTAGAGTATGGCCGAGTCAGAGCCACGGTTCGGCTCCGAACTAACGGATAAGAATGTGAGGCGAGATGGGCTACATACATCGAACGTTATGGTGAGTACATAACTTCTTGTTAATATGCTGTTGCTCTTTGGACAAAAGGCATCAGAAGTGTAGAAGTAGCATTTACATAATGAAGAAGACAACTGCTGTTGTCAGAAGAAAGTTGACATCTTTAGTAGGGGTCACTTTAAGAATAAATCATAACAATCTGATGTATTCACTAGCTGGGTTGAATTAGTCTGGTAATTTTCTTGTTGCTGTTTTCTTCCCTTTGAAGTCGAACTGTGGTCACTTACCAGAGAAGATACTTACATAGGCAGTATCTTTTTCTGCCAAGGACCAATTACTGACTGGAGAGCTCCATAAACATTAAAAAAAGAAACTATTTGGCTATGGGTCTGCCGCTTTGTTTCTTAACATTTTTGACCTGCGAATGCTATGTCACTTGGACTGCTGCTCAGTTGTTTGACATCAACATGTTTGACTTGCAGCCTATTTGTCACATCACTCAGCTATGTGACCTTTCATGTGGAACAGTTGGTCAGGAAGGCAGTACCAACATTTGAATAGTTCTAGTAGCAGATCATGGATATTAATGGTACGTGCAGTGTGTGTGTGTGTGTGTGTGTGTGTGTGTGTGTGTGTGTGTGTGTGTGTAGCCACCTCCCTGAACCCAAATCATTGATAATTTTATAGGCTGTCATTAATAGCATCACTGAGAATTACAGATAGTCCACTGAAATTTCATAGTTATTATAATTCAGAAAATGTATATTTTTGTCTCACATTTATGCTCTGCCCTATAATGATGCTGCAATTAAAAATGTTTTAGGGGTAATCCGAGAGCAGTGTCTGGTTAAGTGACTTACTCAAAGTCATATAATAGTTAACTGAGATAGAAAGACTCAATGCCTATACACTAGACTGTATGTACGGAGTAGCTTATTAAGAGTTTAGAGCCTTAATCCTCTGCACTAACTGCCAGACCCTTATTACCTTCTTCTTTTTCTGATAAATTATGGATGGTAGAGTCAGTCACTGCCAGTTATTAATAGTTCTTCAGAAAATGCATGTTAATATAACACATGTTGTTCTGTTAAATTTTTATGTGAATTTGAGTAATTTGCCTCGTGCTTGTCTCTGATTTTGCCTCATGTTTATGTCCTTCCTGTCCTTTGTTACCTTCTTTGTTTTAGTAAGTCACTGAGGATTATAGTCAGCCAGTAATGATAGCCATTAGACTTTCTTAGTTCCTGCTATTCAGAAAATGCATGTCCATACATCACCTGCAGTTTTATTAACTGTATAAATGAAATGGGGGTTTCTGGTACTTAAGGCTGTGCGCTGTTAATAAAGTGCTTTTTGTAGTCAAAAGAACAGGGGATGAATCCTTCTTACCTCCATTTGTCTACTGTGTCAAGTCACTTAACCAGACAGTGTTTCTATATTGTCCCTGAAAAAGAACGTTTTGTCCAGTGGGTTCTATTTGTTAACAAATAGATAACATAATAATTTAACTTTGCCCCCAACTACTTCATTGTTTTAGGGTTTGTCCAAAATTCTTGAGCAACGAGGTTTATCCTTTTCTTATAAAATTTGTGGGTTTCTAGTAAATTGTTTTGGATTGCAGTCACTAAGTGATGACAGGCATGTGAATTTCAGATACTGTAACTTTCAGAAAATTCTTGCTAATGCAAAGCTTGTTATTCTACCAGCTTTCTAAGTATGTAAGTGAATTATTTAAAATCTCTTCCTGATTTTTTTTAATCTCTAATTTTTTAAACACTTTTATTGAATTATCACTTGTGACGTAGGCAAACTTATATAAAAATAATCAAACCATATTTACACGTTCACATTTACAGACATTATACATCATATATATTGTTCTATATAATATAATCAAATCAACATTACATAAATTGTTCAGTTCATGCATTCTCTTAAACCATATTCCTCTTCTAAAACATTTTTCAACATGTATTGTTCCCACAGTTTCCATTTTTTCTGTATTATTACTCCTTTTCTGAAGATCCCACTTGCTGTTCTTTTTTCTCTGTTACAATACTCACTACTTCATGTATAGTTGGTTCAAACTCTGATTTCCATTTTCTAGTAATTGTTTTATTTTGGCAGCCACCAGAATTAAAATGTTGACAAAACCTTACTATATCTAAGCAATTCAGATTTTGCATCCCAGCTCAAAAAAATAGTTTCCTTAGTTGCACTCATTTTCTCACACAGTATTCCTGACAGAGTACTGTGCAGAGAATTTTTAAAGTCTGCCAACTCACTCTACTTGGACAACATATGCTTCCATGTACTTCTTTCTTTCCTATTACACCTCCAACATTTGCCATGTGAGGAACAATTCTTTGGAGTCTACTTAGCATATAGAAGTACCTATGTAAACACTTCCAGGCTTTGTCTCAGACTTTTGAGCTGAGAAAGTTGGGACGCTAGAGTGGAGATGTAGTGGGATGCTCTATATAATTCTGACAACAGTGAGCTGTGAGACATTTGTGGGCCATTATTTATAAATTCGTGTATTCACTTGATCTCAAGCAGATATCAGAGGTGTATAGTCATGCAAGTGGCTGTAATTGATGGTCATGTGTGTGCATGTATGTTAATATTTGGTTACTGCATTTCAGAGTAGTTATGGTGTAAAGAAAGGAAGTGATTGTAGTAAACAGGATCATCATCATATAAGCCATTTTCTTTCAGTATGATCCTCTGTTTCCTTGCTTTGTTGACTATTGACAGTATGTTTATTATTTTGCTGTAAAGTGAACAGCATGAAGTGTTACGTTTATTGTTAACTGTAAATACATTTTTAATTTAACCTGTTTTCTGTAGGCACACGATTGTGGAACACAATGTGTTGGGTTGCAACAATTTGTCTGACACGTGTTCTATGAGCTGCAATGATCTACTTCCTGTAGTACAGGGTTTGGTTCCCTCAGCCTTCTTTTGTCTGCTGTGTGACCTCAACCAAGTTATTTCACCATACAGGGCTCTTGGCCTGCCGGCAGTTTCATACAGTCCCAGTCTGTTAGCAGATGTGTTATACATGTGTTTTTTGAATTCCTGCACATTACATATAGCCACTCATTAGTAATTCTCTGTATGCTATTTGACAATGAATTCTAGCATGCCTCTTGTAGGATGTGTTTTCGTTAAATGTGAGTTTCAAGGAACATGAAGTTTACTACTGCTCATGCTAAGTCTTTCAGCATGAGAATATTTTGTTTTATTTAGTAAATGGCTTTAAGTATTTTTGCTGCAAAATATGAAATAAAAGTTTTAAATTAAATCCAAGTCTTCATGATCATTGCAAATGTAAAGATGGAAATAGTATGCACATTGACAGGTTTGAACAGTGTTTTATGGTGATTGAGGTAGACAGCCAAGTAATGGAATATTGGGGTCTACTGCAAGTATGAGCGACACACTTGCTCACTGCTACTTGCTATAAAACTCAAGTGCCCTAACTCTCACTAGCCCAATCCTAGTTAATTATGTGGTCTTCTCACCAGTTATCTCTGCTGAACTGCATAACCCTACCAGTGTTTAACCATAGTGCTCCTCGCCCTAACCCTAAAGTCCCTTCTTCTTCCCTAACCTTAAATTCCCCAATTACCCAACTCTAACACTCCAGATCTAAATCCCATTCCTGATGATTGCCTGAAACCATGATCCCTCCCCATCTTATTTTTTCCCCTCCTCCCCACCTGCCTTACTAAGCTTGCTCAGATTCTGCTACTGTGTTTGGGTAAGGTACAGTAGCTCCATTCATTGCACACAGCTGACGCACATCACCTAGTAGCTGAGCTTGAGCATGAACAACTGATCTGAAGTAGTTAACTTCATTTGATCAGCAACCTGTGGGTATCGGATCTGTCCTGGATCCGAGCCGGCAGCTTTCCAAGCTAGAGATCTGAGCTCCAAGCTCCTCCCCTTACCAATAATACCCTGCTACCTTCCTCCAGTCCTCAGATCTCATTTGCCACGGCTTCTATAAGCACAAGTGACAAGCTCCTTGTGATTAGGTAAGATAAGGATAGGGATTTTCTCTACCTTTTTACCAGTTTAAAAAGTGTGTGTGTGTGATAGTGGATCCCTAGACTAGTTTAGTTTAGTTTAATTTAACTTTAGTGTATTCCCCTTCCCCTTATCTGTGTGTTAGGGAGTGTGATTGTGGTAGACACGGCCGAAGGCCCTAAGGCCATCTTTTCCAAATGCTCTGAGTGTGGCCATAAGCTGTCCCCAGCCGATGGCCACACTCAGTGCGTTCTTTGCCTGGGGGTTGCACATTTGACATCAGGCTGCCAGATATGTGCTGCCTTTAAACCCCAGGCTCTGAGAGACAGGAGGAACAAGTTAATCTTAGTGGGCCTTTTACACGCGGATTCTACTTCTTCCTCCTCTCCCTCATTGGTGCCAGTCGCGGCTGCGGCTGTTCAGCCAACGGTTCCTGCATCCCTGGCTGGGACTCAACCTCCTACTGTGTCCCAGGGAGAGAGGGACCCTAGAAAGAAAGAGAAGAGAGATAGAGAGAGTGAGAAAGAGAGAGAGACAAAGACAGGGAGAGGCATAGGAGCCACAAGTGGCGGGCCGACTCAGCCCCCTCGGACCCACCGGCTAAGCATCTCTATTCTCCCTTGAACATTCCTGGGTCCTCTCCCTCTCAGCTCCGTTCCCCTCATTTCTCTCAGTAGCCGGAGGAGGAGCCCTGGCTATCTTCGAGGCGGCCTCTTCTAGGTCTACAAGAAGCCTTTCTGACGCGGACATGAACCGAATGATGCATCGCTTCCTTCAGGCCCAGATGCAGATGGGAGTGCTCTTGCCTCCCCCCCTTTGGGAGGGAGCTCGGCCCCCTTCTTTGCCCCCATTGCTTCTTCTCCGATCCATTATCAGGTTTCGGAGCCATCGGATCGGAGTAGCTTCGGAGCCGGGGAGTCGGCACCGATAGTAATCGCTACTTCGACGCCGGCCTTACCTTCGAGTTTATCGAATCCCTTTTTGGATCCGAGCTCTTGGGGCCGTGAGCCGAGCCTCGGATCCGGAGGGGTGAGTGTGTCTTGGGCCCTGATGCTGTCAAAGCACACTTCCCTTTCAGGTCCGATCGCTTTGGCTCCGGCGCCAATCCACACGTCAGATCCGAGGGGGCTGCTCTCGGATCCCAGGGAGAGTGGTTCACCTTCGGCTTTCAACGTGGTGGAGAGGGTCCTCTCGAGGGATTCAAAGTCCCCAGCTCATGCTACGGATCCACCCGCCATTTCCTCGCAGATGGGCCTGTCTTCCGTCATCCGGCCCCAGGGACAGCCTGCGTCTACGCCCCAGCTAGTTCCTGTAGAGGAGTATGACCCCATTGGTGAGCCCTCCTCAGACAGTCCCGCCGAGGAGGTCCCTCACAAACTAAAGTGTAAGAGGAGGCACTTGGACTCCCCGAGTCCCTCACGGAAAACACTGACTTGGAGGAAGTGGAAGGTTCCCCCAGGTCACCCCCCGAGGACGTCTCCTTTGGAGACATTATGGAGATGCTGCGCATTAGAGGGGGTGGTCAGCCCAGAAACCTTCCTCGGATGAGTCAGTGTTTCTGGAGGCGTTTGACGCAGGCCTGTCTACCTCTTGGGTGTCCCCTCCGGCCAACCCCCTGGTAGATCTAATTACTACCAGGGCGTGGAAGGTGATGGACACTGTAGAGCCAATCCCCAGGAGACCAGATAAGATCCTTAGTCCCCCGACAGACAAGACAGCGTGGAGTAAAGGTTCCCTGGTAGGTGATAGTTCCTTGGTCCATCCTCCCGACAAGGAGTCTCGGACGATGGATCGCATCGGAAAGCGGATGTTTGCTTCAGCCACCTTTTCCATAAGGGCACTGAATGACTTGGCTTGTGATTAGCCTTCAGCGGGATCTAGTAAAAGAGTACACTGGGTCTCCCCTGGAGTCCATGTCGGCCAAGGACAAACGAACTTTCTCGGCTCGCATGGCCACTCTAAAATCGATATCCAACACATCTATGCGGCTTTTCTCCCATGCCACAGAGGGGGCTGTTAGAGCCAGCGGAGTAGGCATTGCCTTACGGCGTCATGCCTGGCTCCGACTTTGCGGAACCCTTCAAGGCGTCTTTCACGACTGCTCCCTTTGACGGTTCTACACTGTTTGGCAAGACCATCCGCGATATGCTGCTCCAGAGTGAGAAAGACGGGAAGATGCTGTCTGCCGTCGGAGCCCACTTCTCGGCTCCTCAAAGGTCCTTTTCCAGGAACCAGAGAGGACAAAAGAAGATTTGGTTCCAGAAATCTCAGCAGTCCCGTTATGCTCCGGACCCTTTGTCCTTCAGAGGCAGGGGAGGACAAGGTGGATGCCGGTCCAGAGGCAGAGGGGGGCCGAAAAATTTCGGGTCGAGGGAACCTTTTTCTGACCGACCCACGCAGCAACCCTGAGGGGTTGCCTGACTGCTCCTCTCTGGAGGCAGTCGGGGGGGGGTGTTTCTTGGAACACCTAGCACATTGATAGTCCATCACGACAGATCGCTGGGTGCTCCGAATAATATCCAGAGGTTACTCTATCCCCTTCATAAATCTTCCCCCCTCAGTTGAGGTGCCTCCCCGATGTTCCTCCCAGTCAGAGGGAGACGGCGGCGGCTTTAGAAATAAAGAAGCTGCTAAGAAAAAAAGCCATCCAGCACGTCCTCCCAGGCCAGTCTGGGTCAGGCAATTACTGCAGGTTCTTTTTGGTGCCAAAAAAGACGGGGGACTTAAGACCAATTCTCGACCTGTCTACATTGAATCTGTTCATTGCCAAAGAGAAATTCCGGATGGTCACTCTTCAATCTATTCTCTCCCTTCTGCAGGAGAACGACTGGATGTGCTCCATAGACCTCAAGGATGCGTACTACCACATTCTCATGGACAGGCGATCCAGGAGGTTTCTCCACTTTTGGTTGGGGGCCAGTCATTACCAGTTCAGAGTCCTCCCTTTTGGCCTCACTATAGCCCCCAGGGTGTTCACCAAGGTCATAGCAGTTGTAGCGGCCCACCTGAGGCTTCAGGGAATACAGGTCTTTCCTTACCTGGACGACTGGCTCATTGCTGCTCCCACCAGGCATCTACTATTCTCAGCCAGGTATTGCTTCCTGCTCTTGGCCCACCAGTTGGGGGATCACTATAAATTACAAAAAAATCGTCCCTTCAACCTGTTCAGGTCCTGGACTTCATAGGGGCCAGAATAGACACACTTCAGTCCAAGGCCTTCTTGACATCAGACAGACTTCGCAACTTAACTCTCCATGTCTTAGCACTTCTACAATCTCCGGCCCCACCAGCAGAATTAGTCCTGAGAGCCCTAGGGTCCATGTCAGCAGCTATCAACCTTTCACCCCTAGCCCACTTGAACATGAGGGTTCTTCAATGGACCTTATAGGTCCACTGGTCCATCCTTCGACATCCGTTGGATTCCCCGATTCCCCTCAGCAGAGTTTGCAGGGACTCCCTACTTTGGTGGCCCCATTCCTGAGAGCTTCGGGAAGGGTGGCCGTTTTTGATGCCTCAACCCCAAGCCACGGTGACCATGGACGCTTCTCGTCTGGGGGGGGGGGGCACTGCATAGGCAGAACTGTCCAAGGCACATGGACTCAAACAGAGACCGTTCTGCATATCAGTGTTCTGGAGATGAGGGCAGTGCGTCTAGCGTTGCAAGCTCTCCATGCCCTTCTTCCTCCGGGGATTATTGCAATTCAGACAGACAACTTACCCTCTTTGCCGAGAGGCCATGAGAGTTTGGGAGTGGGCGATATCCACCAACCGTTTTTTGCTAGCAATGCACATTCCGGGTCGGTACAACATTTTAGCAGACAAGCTGAGTCGAACTATCCTCTCGTCTCTGAACCCCTTAGTAGCGAAACAGATCTTCCTCAAATGAGGTCAACCTTGCTGCGATCTCCGCATCGCCTTCGAATGCAAAGTGCAGCGAGTTTTTCGCTCTAATTCACCCACCGGAGGAGAGCCCCAGAGACGCTCTAGTTCATGCTTGGCCATCCGGTCTTCTTTATGTTTATCCTCCTCTCCCGTTAATGACATAATTCTTACAGAAAGCTTGTCGGTTGGGGAGCAGGGTTATCCTCATAGCCCCATTCTGGCCTTGTCAAACCTGGTTCCCATACCTACGGTCTCATCTCATAGCGCCTCTTTGGATCTTGGATCCCATTCCAGATCTGATCTCTCATCCTTTGGGATTGAAAACTCCGAATCTGGACGACCTCAAGCTCTCGACTTGGTTGATCCAGTTCTGTTAGTGGCTAGGACTCCCGGTATCTCATCCGCAGTTAAATCCATCCTGGTGGTGGCACATAAGCCTTCTACCAGGAAGGTCTACAACAGTAAATGGAAACGTTTTTCCATCTGGGCCTGGCATAGGAATTTGGACCCTTTTACGGCTCCCATTCCAGCAGTACTTGAATTTCTGTCTCACATTTTCCATCAAGGGGCCAGTTCTTCTACGGTGAAGGTTCAAATGGCGGCCATTTCCCACTTCCACATCGAGGACAATCTTGGTCCTTTAGCTTCCACTAAGATCTGTAAGACTTTCTTAAAGGACACCTTTTTTCTAAGACCTCCTGTCAAGATTGCGGTTCCTCCAAGGGACCTAACCTTAGTCCTTCAGGCACTTACTGGTCCACCCTTTGAGCCTGCAGCTTCTGTTGACTTAAAGTTCTTGTCTTGGAAAACTGCCTTCTTAATTGCTATTACCTCAGCTAGAAGGGTATCTGAGCTTCAGGCCCTTTGTACTAAACCCCCGTATCTTGTCTTCCATAAGGACAGAGTATCTCTCAGGACTAATCCTTCCTTCTTACCTAAAGTGGCTTCTGAGGCTAACATCAACCAATCCATTAATCTGCCTGTTTTCTTCCCTAACTATCAGAACAAGGGGGAGTACAGACTGCATTCATTAGATGTGCATAGACAATTGCGCTTTTACTTGCACAGAACAGCTGCCTCTCGCAAGTCAGAGCAGCTCTTTGTTTCCTTTGCTAAGCCATCCTTGGGTAAACCAGTAACGAAGGTGACTCTAGCTAGATGGATATCTCACTGCATTTTGCTTGCATACAAAATTTCTGGTCAGCCGGAGCCCTTGGGGGTTCATGCTCATTCTACCCGTTCTATAGCTACCTCTGCTGCGTTTTGGTCAAGAGTTCCCTTGGATGACATCTGTTATGCAGCTACTTGGGCTTCTTCTCATACCTTTATTTTGCATTATAAATTAGATCTGGTATCCAGAGGGAGGGCGGCCTTTGGCTCTGCAGTGCTCCGGAATATTCTTCCTTGAGGACCTCCCAAGTTTTTTGGTAGCTGGGGACTCTGTCCCACAGGTTGCTGATCAAATGAAGTTAACTACTTCAGATAAAGATGTTATGTACTCACCATAACGTTCCATCTGAGTAGGTAATTTCATTTGTCAGCAACCGACCCACCCCCCCCTTCCTCCTAACCTGACTTTCGTTACCTGAATGATAGAATGATTCAGCCCTGGTATGCATCAGGTTAGGATGTTCAGGTATTGTTTGTCTTGGTGTTGTCTGGTAATTGGGCAAACTCGATCTGAGAACTGGAGGGAGGTAGCAGGGTATTATGGGTAAGGGGAGGAGCTTGGAGCTCAGATCTCTAGCTTGGAAAGCTGCTGGCTCGGATCCAGGACGGATCCGATACCCACAGGTTGCTGACAAATGAAGTTACCTACTCAGATGGAACGTTATGGTGAGTACATAACTTCTTTTTCACAGCAGCTACAGGACACCCAAATCCTTGGTTATAAGAAAGTGGTTGTCTAGGGCCTGGGACTTGGCACCTGTAGTAGACCAGGAATATTGGTAAGGTTGGGGGGCCTCAGTTCACTACCCTGCTTAGGGCCTCATTTGACCATGATCTGGCTCTGTATATAAGTGGTACAAGGTCCCATAAATACACAATATCACTATTATGCATGTCTTCAATTTTTCTGTTTTATGAGAAACTGTTGGTGTCTCAGCTGCATTTCTGAAAAAAAATGTCCGTGTTGCGAGCCACATGGGTGTTTTCAACAAATATTTGAAGAAACTGTCATACTGACTCCTGCTATAAGGATATGCCATTTGTCCTTCAGAATCTGGGAGTGAGATAACAGGGGTGGTAGATGACTTAAAAACAAGGTGGAGCTTCGCTCCAGGAAGTGACTGAATGGGGTGGAAATACACCGGGGCATAGTCAGCCTTGGGCTTTGCTATTTCCCTTTCCCTGTGGCCAGGTTCTTTGCTCTCAAACTATCAATCTGTGAATGAAAAATATATTTAAGGCTTTTAGAAGGGACTATAAATCAGAGTGACAGTGAAAAGGAAAGGGTATAAATTTAAAAATGCTCTTTTCAGATACTCCTCAATAGATTAGCAATTCAGAGTTTTCCTTTCTGGCTTCAGTACATCATCTAGTGGCCACATCTCACAAACTGGCTTTTGGATTCATTGCTACATTGCAACAAATATTTCGGTGATAATTAGCAGACTTTGTTTATAATGCAGTACATGCTGACAACTTTGCCAGACCCACAGAGGTCCAATCACATTAAATATTGACCACATTATGCAGACTGTTTTTTTACCTACAACATTGCACTGTAGCAGGTGTCTTTATGATAGTTGTCAGACTTTTCAGTATTGTATATGCAGTACTGTGACAAGCTTCATTACCACTTTATAACAGCCAGTCCGGAAGAGGTCATACTTGACCAAAATGGCATTCACACACCCACTTACATAACTTGGGTGTGTGAGTAATCAGGTGGTGTTACTATGCAGAGAAAAAATCATAGCAGTGAAAGGATAATAGTAGCTGTCATTTGGGACTCGCACCAAAACCCCCAGCATACTTTACCTGTGTCAACAAAAGCTTTTGGACAGCAGTTTTTTTTTTTTGTCTACAGCTTTATCCTTTCAGCTAGGATGCCCCCATCATGTTGAAGAAGATCAAATTATAAGCACGTACACAGTCACAAATACAGAGAAAGCCTTCTGCTTAGCCAATGTTTAAATCATAGAAGAGACAGGATAATATTATTTGTCATCTGGGACTCGAACCCAAATCTGTCAGCATATCATACTGGTATCAATGTCACCGGACCAAATAGAGCATCTGGGCAGATAGGTATAGAGTTTTCCCCTACTATACAGAACAGACATTTTTCACAGTAAGTCTCACAGTGGTCTTAAACACAAGTCCACTTTCAAAAAGCTAAATATGAATAAAACTTTACAAAACAAAAAAAACAATATGGAGGCAGAGGAAATATTATATCAGGGTATGTATTACAGGGAAGATATTGTTTTTTGAAAGAAATTTATTGATGGTTTGCTGATTTGTCAGCTGGATACAGTTGCCATAATGGTTAAAGTCTTTGCCTTCCACGTACAAGGTAAAAGGTTTTAGCTTGACTTCTGGCCAATACCTGTACAGAGTTTGCGTCTTCTTCCTGTGCCTCAGTGGGATTCCTCCCACTTCCCAAAAGCATGCTGAGTGCTGCCACTTCAAACTCACCCAAGAATGGAGTTGTGGAGAACAGCACATTTGTATAAACCAACCACTTTGAACATTAGATTTAGTGCGCATTATTTCCTAGATAGGAGAACACTGCGGTGGTGGTGCTGCGGTAGCATTGTCGCCTCACAGTTAGACGTTGCCCGTTCGATTCTCAGTTAAAGCGTCTTCTGTGTGGTGACATGCATGAATGGGCGTTCCCTCATTGAAGGTTATGCGTTAGGCCCGGCAAGCCAGCATGTAAAAATCTACTGCCAATCATTAGCGGACCGGAGTTCCACTGTGGCGACCCCTAACTGGGAAAAGCCGAAAGACGCAAACATTTCTTAGATAGGAGAACACTGAGCACAGACTGCACACCATATCTGGGCTTTCCACTCAATGTGGTGTAAAAATTGGCTCCAGGTGGCTTGGCCACATTGACTAATAAGGTTGCCAAAAATTAACATGGTTATTTGCTGGTGATAAGTGGGTCAAGGACCTAGCCTAGTCCAATCTATGCCGGGGACCCATGCTAATGTTGGGAGGGGTCCTTGTACCCGTGTTGGCCAGTGTTTGCCCACCATAAAGCCCAGCAGCCCTACATCAATAAGGTACTAGTCAGCCGGTGTGCATTTGCCCAGTTTAGGTTACCTGGGATAGCGCTCTTGTGAACAAGCTAGACATAAAACCAGTTAACCTGCTAAACGTGAACTAAGGATAGCAGCACTCAGTTTTGGTTCATTGACAGGATGGAGCTTCAAAGTGGATAACATGATGGCAAGTAGGAGACTGGACATTCTCTGTAACCAGAAGACAAGATGGAAGGGCAGTGTAGCAAGGCCACTAAGGAGGAGGACAGACCCAAAATTGTGCAGGAATTGAGGTGAGGGAGAGGCTTCAGAAGGCAGTGTGGGATGTCATCGGAATTAGTGACAAAGTCATGGAAATCAGAATCCAATGTAGACAGGGCACAGCCTGTGCCCCACAGCATGGTTGTGACAGCAATTAAAACAGTGCATTCTGGCAGCAGCTGCAGGACCTACTAGGTAAAGCAAGACAACATGAGTTGGTGTTGATAATGGGGAGACCTGAATGTACGTATCAGGACAGAACAGGGTAATGAGAACTGCCTGGGTCCACATGGATGGGGAAACAGGAATAACAGAGAGGCTATTCTAGACTTCTGTCTGGCAAATGGCTTGTTGGTGGCCAGAGTATGGTTCAGCAGGATAGATGGTCGTAAGATTACATATAAGAGTGGCCGACATGCAACTCAAGTAGACTTTCTCCTAGTAAGAAAAGGGCACTGGGCTAGAATCAGCTAATGCAAAGTCATCCCCAATGAAACAATCTACCCACAACATAAACCACTGGTTGCCACAATCGGCTGCAAGCGGTGATCAGAGAAGGCTCTAAAGTCAACAGAAACCAGGCTGAAGACCTAGAAGTTCACTGAAAACAAAGCACAAGCTATCAAGGAAATACTCGGGGCTCTAGCATCTCAGGAAGAAGAAGAGGAAGTATGTGGAGTTGTAGAAGAATGTCAGCACCTCAAAACAGTATGTCTGAGGATTATAGAACAAATGTGGGGCTGAGCCAGGTATGAAAATAAGGTACATAAGGAATGCTGGTGTAGAAGTCCAGGAGGTTATCAAAAGAAATGAAGAGTGCAGGAAGAAGTAGGGGTGAGAAAAGACAGACACAGATAAAAAGGAATGCTGGTGGGCTAAGACATAGGTAAGAGAGTAGTTGTAGTAGCAAAGAACAAGGCATCAGAAGGACTCAACAGCTTCTGGAAAGCGACTTAGTAGATGGTACAAAGAAGCTTTGTCAAGTTGCAAGGCAAAGAGAGAAATATAAAGTCATCAGACACCCATCGTAAGGGATGCCAGCAACAACCTGCTCACCAGTCCATAGGACTTCAAAGGCAGATGGAAGTAGTACCTCCAACAGCTTCTAAATGAAGAAAGCCCCAAACACAGCCAACAATGAAAGAATAAGAGGCTGCCACTGTAGAAGAAACAAGAGCAGCACTAAGGAAGATAAAGTCAGGAAAAGTATTGGGCTCAGATGAGGTCACTGTAGACGTGATCAAGCTATTGGGTGAGTTAGTGGTGAAATTGTTCCTGAGGGTACTTATAGAACTATGGAGAGAAAGGCATATCCCATTTGACTGGAGAATAAGCATACTAGTGCCAGTGTGCAAGAAGAAAGAGAACTTTCACAGCCATGGGAAGTATAGAGTTATCACACTCATGTCATACTGCATAAAAGTTCTGGAGAAGGGTGACTGATAAATGAATACACAGAGTAGTAGAATCTAAGATGGCAAGTGAGCAGGTCTGATACAGATCAGGATGCAGTACAACTAACCCAATGTTTGCAGAGTGACAGATAGTGGAGAAAAAAATAGAGATGAGGAAAGAATCCCAAATGGGTATTTCTAACCTTGGATAAAGCATGTGACAAGATCCCAAACAAGCTGATTTGGCATTCCTGTGATAGTTCTAAGTCCCAGAAACACTGGTAGAATAAGTGCAGGTTCTGTACAAGGACAAAGTAACACAAGTACGAACAGTGTCCTAACTCACAGAGGTGTTCACAGTGAGAGTTGATGGGCATCCGAGTTAAGTTCTGAGACTGCTTCTGTTCATACTAATGATAGACTACATTAGCAAACAGGACAGAGAGGACAAATAAACAAAGCTTCTGTATGATGATAATGTGGCATTACAGGTAGACTCTGATGAAGAACTTCAGCAAAGGATACTTGAATGGAATGCAATATTTAAGGCACATGGGATGAGACTGAGTTCAGATAAGAGAAGTTGTAATGGCAACAGATAGGGGAATCAGAAGAAGGTGAGATCTGAAATAGAAGGGAAAATAGTGAAACAAGTTAACGGCTTCATGTACCTAGAAGGGATGGTTCAGGAGAAGGAAAGTCTGAATGAGGAGGTCAGAGGTCATTCAAGGGGCTGCAGTCAACTGGCATAGAGTATCTGGGTACTGTCTGACAGAAGAATGCCAAAGAAGCTGAAAATGAAGGTGTACAAAACAGTGGTGCAACCAGGACTACTGTATGGTACAGAAACCTGTATAGTGAAGGCACAGCAATTGAAGAAGCTAGAAGTGATGGAGATGAAGTGCCTGAGATGGGTGGTAGGATGCTCACTGTGAAGAAATGAGGACATTAGAGCACAAGCTGAAATAGTTCCATTTGCAGAGAAGGTCAAAGAGAACAGATTACAGTGATTCAGGCACATGTGCAGTAAAGTAGAAGACAATCTGGTGAAGACGATTCAGAACAGTCAGGAAGAAGCAAAAGGAAATGGGTTTACTGTCATTTTGTTGAAAGACAGAATATATTTGAGTAGTTTTATAAACTCAAATGGATGAAAATGTGAATGTCGTTTTTACCATATATCGAATATGGTAAAAATGACATTCGTCATTTGAACCAGTTCGAATTTTGTTTTAACATCACTGTTAAAGTCAATGGTGATTTTGCAAGAACCACTCAATTCTGTGCTTTTGGTTTTAAGCATTCGGAAGGTTGTGGTTTGCTGTTTTTACTAGTCAGATTTGTGATTGTGATTTTGAAATCCGCGTAAATGTCGTTCAACAAAATGATAGTAAACCAAGGAAATGAGGGCATCCAACAAAGGGATGGATGGATTTTGAGAGAGAAGACCTGAAACAGTCAAACATGACTGTTGAAGGTGAGAGAGTGGCATTGAATTGAGAGTTAGTGTCAGTAGATGCAACATTCCGACTCCATGTAGAAAATGGGGAAAAGGTTGTTGACAATGATAATTTATTTTTTATAGCAAAGGAAGATCCAAATGATTTCTTGTTTTTTTTTTGATTGCTTGCAAAGAGAGAAAGGTTTGGTTTTATCCTTTACTTGTGATATAGAAATTGAGTGTACATTATTTAGGCCTGATAATCTACATGTGTAATGTGTGTATACATTATGTGCTATTTAAATGCCTTCTTAACGAATACTTCTATAGTACTCATCCTCAGTAACATAGGGCAAGTGGGTCAACTGCCCTGGGTGCAAAGTGTTGGGGTAGCGTGATTAGCCAGTCTTAATGTCTCTTTAATGCAGTACCAACTTTTAAAAGCCAGTACTACATTTGTTGTCAAACCTGAGCACTGTAGTGCTACATGTGTGGTCTAAACTATAGCAAAAGCAAGCAGTTTGCTACAGTTTAAAAGTAAAAAAATGTCTTTTTTTCAACCAAAACATGAGCACTGTAGAGCTCAATGTAGGCAGGGTATAAACTGTAGTAACTGTTTTCTACAGTTAAAAAGAAAAAAATATATTTTTTAAATACATTTTTTAAGGGGGGGGGCAGGACACAGAAACAGGACCTAATGGCTGGGCAGGAGGAAGAGGGAGTGTCATGCACCTGGTTGGTGTGCCAGTTTTTTTTTTTTTTTTTGCTCTTCATGTATCTCTTCCATATGGGGAATTTTTGAAAGTTAGTACTTTTATGTTCTGAGTATGATAAATTTGAGAAGGTGGTGAGGAAAATGGTGCAGAGAATTCTGAGAACATGGTATTCAGATGAGCAGCCCTTTCCTGTTACAGGTTAAAAAGAATAAGAATGGATGGTTGGTTTCCAAGTTTAAAAGGAAGAAGTTAGAATGTAGGTCACAAGAGGAAGTATGTTTTGCTACTAGATCTGCTCCCTTTGGAGGAGGAGTATCTAGGATATTGAAAAGGAATTGGCATCTTTTAAAGTCTGATGATGCCGTACCTAATTTAGTATTGAAAATGTCTTACAGAAATTCTCCAACTATTGCTGATAGGTTTATAAATAGTTAGACATTTCTAGACAAGGAATAGAAAAGAGGAAGTGAAGGAATTCTTCTGTTTGTGTGCATTTAGATAAAAAAGTTGGGTGTTTATGTTAATGCTTTTATTTGCACTTCCACAAGAAGAGAAATTAGCAGGCAGCTGTTATGTTTTTTGTACATGTGGGAAATGTGTATGACAAACAAGAAGGCTTAGAAAAAGAATTCAAAAACATTTGAAAGACTTTACAAGTAGTCAAATAGCCTTGCAGCAGTAAACATAATGGAGAATTTGCTAATTTGTCTTATTCAGTATTAGGTGTGTGTGACAACCCAGATTTATTTTTAAATGTTTTGGATGTCTTAATAAAAAAGAGGCATGATTTGTCTATCTATATATGCATATGTAACTTTTTAATCTTCTTACCGGTTTACCTCCACTGAAGTATTGTAAGCAATGCTTATTATGTTAGGTATATCCCTGTAATCATTTACTTTTTTTTTTCTTTCCTCTAACTAACTACTATTGTTTATAACCAAATGTTTTGCATATACATTTGTTATGCATGTCATATTCTGTTTTATTACCATTCTGTTAAGTTTTTTATGTTAAGAATTTGACTGGAGCTTTTCTCCCAGGCCCTCCACCGAAAATAGATTCTGTCCCAGTCGGACCATCCAAGTAAAAAAATGTAAAATATTATATATATATATATATATATATATATATATATATATATATATATGGATTAACGTCAGAAGACTGAAAACCCACAATCTCGAATCCCATAAGACTGACACCCAAAATCCTGAATCCCAAAAGACTGAAAACACACCGGATACAAACACTGACTATAGACAGGACAAAGCATATTACTTTCCACCAAGTATGAGCAGGGGGGCAAGCCCCCATGCACCCCCCACACCACCTGCTACTTAAATATATCAAGTCCGAAATTACACTCCACAGAAAAAAATGGTGAGCATACTATTACATGTTTCATGACTGCCTGTTATAACCTTAGTAATGTTCCCTTCTAACTTGCTATAGTGTAACATAATTCATGTTAGTGTAGTGAAGTGCAGTCTTGGAGTTGATATATTTAAGTAGCAGGGGGTGTGGGGGAAGCAGCCCCCCACATGGGGGTGTAGGGTGGCTTTGCCCCCCTGCTCATACTTGGTGGAAAGTAATATCCTTTGTCTTGTCTTTGTTTCTCTGTGTCCTTGTACTGGAATATAGTCAGTGTTTGTAACCTGTGTGTTTTCAGTCTTTTGGGATTCAGGATGTTGAATTTTCTGGATTTTGGTTGTCAGTGTTATGAGATATGAGACTGTGGGTTTTCAGTCTTCTGAAGTGAATCCATATATATATATATATATATATATATATATATATATATATATATATATATATGGGTCCCCTACACATGGTTGACTTTTCATAATGTTGAACACCGTATGGCTGAGACCATATGATCGACATTTGAAATGTCGACCATGGGGAGCTGGCATCTCCGTACAGTGTGGAATGGAAAGATTTCCATTTCTGAACTGCAGTGCAATTTCGGAGTTGGTATATTTAAGTTACGGGGTGCAGGGGGGCATAGCCCCCCTGCTAGTAGTTTGAAGATACGTTATTGTTGTGTTTTTTTTTTTTTTTATTACATGGTCATTTCAAATGTCGATCATATGGTCTTGGCCATATGGTCTTCGACATTATGAAATGTTGACCATGTATAGTAGACCCATATATATATATATATATATATATATATATATATATATATATATATATCTCTATATACACACACACACACACACATATATAAAATGTTACAACTAGGAGATATAAGTAAGAATTACTTATGAAATATTTATTATGAGGAAGTATATTTCTGAGATAATCAGTTTATTTATCTTTTCAAGTTGTTCTTAAATGTATTATTTGATTTTGGTGCTTTAATTGATTTTGTTTCTGATTGATTGCACTTTATATATGTAGTAAAAGCTGTTTTTAAACCTATGAAGGAGTATGATGAGACTCATTTAAGTTAAGTATGTTTTAGTGCTCTGAAATTGCCTCGTGTTTTCTTGTTTTGGAAAATCTCACAATGGTACCTCATTGTTATCAGTGAAGGATAACTTATGATATGTATATATCCAGTCACTGTCAGTCAGACATTACATAGCTCATTCAAATCCTGCCTTTTTTAAACCTCATTCCTTATCTGCATATAGTGTTCCCACAGTTCCTATTTTTCCTGTGTAATTTTTTCTATCCTTTAGAAAAGATCTCAATTCCAGTTGTTTTATCTCTCTTACTATATTTACAACTTCTAGTAAAGTTGGTTTAGACTTTGATTTCCATTTTGTAGTAATTGCTATTTTAGCAGCCCCCATAAGTAGACTCAACAAGGCCTTACTATGTCTAAGCAATTCCGATTGTATATCATTGTTCAAAAAAAATCATTTCCTTAGTTACAACAATTTGATCACCCAGTGTATCTGACAGAGCTATCTACAGGTGATCTTTAAAGTCTGCCAACTCATTGCACTCTAAGAAAATATGTTCCCAGTTACCGCTTTCTTCCCCATCAGACCTCTAGCATTTGCTGCCTACCTGAGGAAAAATATATATGTAAACATTTCCAAGCCAAGATTCTAAATCTTCTGTACTTTGTTGCATATTTGGGAGACATACATATATCCCCCATTGTTTCTTTGTGAATTCCTTATCCAGTTTCTCTTCCCAATCCTTTCTAACCTCCTCTGATTGATTCTTATAGTTAGCATGCAATATTTTTTTTAATTATTCCTTACTTAATGGCAACTTCTGTTCTAGATTGTACTAAAACTCTACCAGTGCTGGTCTTTCATTTAGGACGTCCTGTTTCTTTCTCTTTACCTATACTCATATCAGTCAATGATAGAGAAGACAATCTCTGGCATGCAGTCCAAATAAATTCTTGACATCTTCCCATTCTGTTACCTTTTCCTCTGTAGTTATTTGCTCCCAATTTCTTGGTTCCTTTGCTAGTTTTCTCCAATAAATTCCAGCCCCCTCTTGCCTATCATTTGTATCCGTAATTGCAGTCATCCCTATCACCAGAAACTCCTTTCTCCATTCTCATGTTGGCTTAGTTCTTGGAATACTTACTGCTACTTCATGAATATAATATTCTGTATGATTTTTGTTATTCTCCTTAAAGGTCTGCATCCAAAATTCCACTCTTTAATTGTTTCTTGAGCTTCCCCCCTGTTTCATCATCATCCTCTTCAACTGCAAATTATAGTTTTCTGCTTGTGCTATGTATGGGAGCCTTAAATGAGTTGCTCTGAAATAACTCTTCAAATCGGGTAATCCCAGTCTGCCTTGTTCTGTTGGAAGAACCAACTTATCCCACTTAACTCATTCCATCGTCCCTCCTAGATAAAATCCTTCAGCTCTTTATTAATTGCTATCCAGAACTTCTCTGGCTGATAAAAATGTGCTTGACCTGTGTATAAGACTAAAGGGACTAAAACATTTTAACTGCTTGTATCTTACTATCCATATCCATATACCAAAGCTTCCACTTTCTTAGTTTTTGTATTATTTTTTGTTTAGTGTTTTCTCACCTATCCTTAGCTGCCACACTAGAATCATTTTAATCCATACTCCTAAATACTTCATTTAGGAGCTGATAAAAATATGCCTGACCTGTGTATAAGACTAAAGGGACTAAAACATTTTAACTGCTTGTATCTTACTATCCATATCTATATACCAAAGCTTCCACTTTATCAGTGTTTGTATTATTTTTGTTTAGTGTCTTCTCACCTATTCTTAGCTGCCACACTAGAATCATTTTAATCTATACTCCTAAATACATATTGTTGAACCAATTCATATGTCGGTGCATAATTTACCACTATTGCCTTTGTTTTAACTTCAGTAATATTCTGTCCCAAAAAAGATTTAAAACTATCTCAGAATGTTCTACAACACTGTGCATGTAATGTCCCTTTCTGGTTTTGTCAGGTTTAAAATATCATCTGCAAATAGAGGCTGCTTTTCTTGACTACCCTACCAATTATATCCTTGAATTTCTGAGTCCCTTATTTTCTTTGCCAATGGTTATAAATATAATGCATATAAAGTAGAGAGATGACACCCCTGCCTGGTTCCTCTGCTCAAGTAGAAATTATCAGAGAGGACCTCACCCACTTTAATTTTCACCCAGATCCATCATATATCCTCCTAATCAACCTTATAATTTTATCAGGGAATGCAAATGTTTCCATTCCCTGCTCATATAGTCCTAGCAGTTTACTATTGAAATTGCGAAGTGCCTGTGCTCAAACGACATGTGTTTGAAAGGCACTTTTCCAAGGGGCACAATACTGAACCAGAATACATCGAATACACAACAGTGAATGGGTAGTGTACTTCGTTTATTTGAGTTTGGAATTGTGAGTGGAGATCGCGGTTCAGTCAGCAACAGAGAATTAACCCATTTCCTCACTGTATTGTGATCTTGGAGTTGGTATATATAATTTGCAGGGGTATAGGGGGTACAGGGGGGCTTGCCACCCTGCAAAATAGTAAAATACAAGTACTGTTGACTGTAGACTGTAATGGTACATTAAGCTGCATAACTTGGGTGACTGATTTCATCTCCTGTTATATCAAATACATCAAACTACGTGTGTCATTGTTTTCAGTTTCGACTTGGTTGCTTGTTCACCATTATGGATGCAACATTTCTGGTCGACATTATGGCAGGTCGACTAATGCATTTTTGGGATTTCAGTGGTAAACCATCCCAACTTACTCAGTCAAATGCTTTCTCTATCAAGACCCATCAACAACGGTGGTCTTTTCTTACATTCTGCTTCATCAGTGTTCTGTTAATGTTGTCAAACATTTGTCTCCCTCTACAAAACCACACTGATCATTTCTGTCAATTTTGGCATTACTTTTGCCATTCCTTTAGCCATTGTATACATAAACACTTATAATCATGGTTTAGTATTGAAATGGGCCTGTATGAAGCTGGATCTGATGGATCTTTACCTTCTTTAGATTTTTCAGCTACCATTGCTATCTTCCAGGATGTTGGTTGTTCTCTTAAAATACTGTTAAACAAAACATTCCAGATCTCTATCAGTTTTTCCCTTCTAGCTTCCAACTTCCAAAGGAATAACATCTGTTCTTGGGGACATTCCTGTAGATTGGTTATACATCACCATTTTTATCTGGCCTCCTCCTATCCTGTTAGTAATTGAATCTCATCTACCTCTAACCTTGGCATATTTAATTCTTCTATAAATATTTCCATTTGTACCTTTTCTTGATTTCCATATTTCTGTGTTTTATACATATTTTCATTGAATTTACAACATATTTCGTATACTTTTTCAGGATATCTTGATGTCCTTCCATTCACTGGTTGCAGTATTCTTTACATCTGGGATTCCCTGCCTCGGGTAGCCAGATGTCCAGCCAGTACACAAAAGTCTACTGTAGCTTTAAGGTATGACTTACATCACATACATGTTCCTCATGTAGCTTAGGGTGAAAAGGTAACATCCGGATGGACAATCCTCAGAACTTCTTTGCCACCAGTCCAAACGCATCTTTCATTCATTGGTCTGAACGCCTGTCTTTTGTTTGCTGGTTCTGAGCCATTGCAGATAAGTTACCCCATTGGTATTTTGTTTTTTCTTGACTTGTGGTCGCTTCTGGGGGTTCATATCATCCAGGAAGGGTGAATGCCAGTGCAGGAGACAGATTCCCCATAAAGACCTACAAGAACAGTGTTTATTTTGCCTGGGTGCCTCTCATGACCATACAACCTCTTCTGTCTGTCATGCATTTGTGCCAAACACCCACATAGTAAGCTTTTTTCCCTTGCTTTGTATCTGGAGAATCACAGATGTAAGCTTCTTGCTAAGGATGCCATGCAAGGAACTTCCTGCCCTGAGGGTCAGCCATTAGGGAAGATGAAGGTTAAGAAACTAAGACCAGAATCTTCCACTGTCCAGCCTCTGCCAGACGTTCCTTCTGAGGTAAGTTAGAACTCTTAGGTTGTTGTTGGATTCCTCTGACTTAACCAGGATGGAGGCCGGTGGGGATCCGGCTTTCAGCACATCTGATGAGGCTTTGCAGACGTCCATTTCAGATGCTCAGGGGGAACCACAGTTGATTATTTCCAAGGGGCCTAGGGTGTTCCTCAGATTGTAGTTGGGGAAGAAGTCCTTACTACTCTTATTGAATGCCTCCTGCTCCTACAGATCCTCAGAGTGATTGGCAAGCCTTCACTCAGGGTTTGTTTAATGCTTTGATGGCATTGAAACCTTCTCGGGGGGGGGGGGATTCTGTTCTAGCTTTCCCTTGGCCCTCTACTCCTCTGAAACCTACTCAAGGGGTTTCTGTTCCAACTCCCACTTAGTCCTCTACTCCTCTTAAAAGACCTGGGAAACAGGATTCCTCTGAGAAGGAGTTTGATTCTGATGAGGAATCCCTTGTTTACTCTTCCCAGATTCCTTCTCCTTTGGACTACAGGTCTGAAGAAGAGGAATCTAATAGTCCTGATACTCCCTTTGAATAAATTTCTTTTGGGGGGACAGGATAATGCAGTTTATTTTTTTTTAAATTGGATTGCGCTCACATCTCTGAAATTCATAAGAGGTACTATGAGTTGCTGCAGATGGAATCTCCAAAACCGTCTGGTATTCCTCCTGTTTTTGCTGCTTTGTTGGATACATTTGCAAATGCCTCTAGAGCTCCAGATTCTCTGTCCTTGCTCCCAAGAAGCCTGATAGGTTTTGTAGGAATCCTGAGGACTGTAACTTTGTGTACAAATGTCCTGCTGATGACTTCTTAGTGGTGTCTGTAGCCTCTGACAAGCCCTCTCAATAGCTTCCTTTGCCCAAGTTACTGCCTTGTGATAAAGACAGCAGAACCACGGAAAGGCTATTTAAGAAGGTTTACACTTTGGCTACCTTGGCTTTTAGGGCTGTTAATTATCAGAGTCCAGGTATGTTTTGATTCTCCTTTCTCAGGCTTGTCAGCTTATTTCTGATCTCCCAGACTCTGAGGGTAAAACTTCTGCTCTTTCCTTGCTAGGGATTTCCTCACAAGCGATTCGTCATTCCATCAAGTGTAGTTATGATGCAGCAGATGCCTGTTCTATGGCTGCTGCTTTTGGTTCAGTGATGAGGATGAGGAGGTATTCTTGGCTTCAGCTTCAACCATTATCTGATGATATCAAGGCTAAGCTGATGGATGCCCCTGTTGATAATAAGCACTTGTTTGGGGAAGCTGCTGCTAGTTTAAGGGGTTAGCTGCTGCTAGTTTCAGGATAAGGGGAAGGCTTTACAGGAACTCAAACATGTTTGTCTCTTGTGTTCCTAAATTTCAGAAAAACTACCCCAATAAGCCGGCTTTGTTTGCAGGAAATCTCGCCCTCCTACTAAGGGCGAAAAGAGTGGCAAATGGGCTCCTCTTGCTAAGGCTATTCAGACTTCAGGCACTTAGAAGTCTTCTTTTCCAGATAAACCTGGTGCTGTCTGTCTGTCTCTTCCTAGCCACATTGCTCTTTCTCTTCACCTTTCTCTCTCTCTTCCTGTTTGGCTTCAGATTATTCAGGATTTGTCCATTATTCGCCAGGGGTATTGTGCTATGGTGTGGAAATCCCACTGCCCTTTTATGGGCATTCCTCAGCCTCCTCAGGAACAACTCCCTTTTTTCCTCAGAGGTACTTGGAGACCTTTTGTCTCAGGGTACTATTCAAGAGGTGCCTGTGTCCCAAAGGGGGGGGGTTACTCCAGAACGTTTCTAGTGCCCAGAAAAGAAGGTACTTGGAGACCAATTCTAGACTTCTCTCATCTAAACACTTTTTGAAAGGTGCCCATTTTTCTAATGTTGTCTTTTCAGACTTTGTTCCTCTTTTATTTGCTCATGCCTGTTTGGTTTCTCTGTATCTCAAGGATGCTTATCTCCATATTCCAGTCCATCTCCTTTTTAGGAATTTTTTACATTTCTCTGCTGCTTCCTGGCATTTTCAGTTCTCTGCTTTGCCCTTTGGCTTTCTACTGCCCCAAGGGTATTCACCAAATGCCACACTCCTGTGATTGCTTTTTGCAGGCTTCAGGGGATCCAAGTATTTCCTTACTTGGGCGACTTGCTGATTCAGGCCTCTTCTCCAAAGATCCTGTTGCAAAATCTTCATTTTGCCATTTCCTTCTTCAGTGCCTGAGGTTCAGAATAAATTTCAAAAGGTCTTCTCTGACGACTCAGAATCATGTTTTTCTGGGTTGCAGGATTCAGATGGTACCTGTGCTGGCATCCCTGCCTCCTTCCAAGGCCTTAACTCTCATTTCCTTTTTTCAAACTCTTCTTCCTCTGACCTCAGTTATAGCCAGGAAGCTCTGGGTTTCATGGTATCCACCATTCCTGTGCTGCCTCTCATCAAACTACATATGAGAAAGTTTCACTGGTTCCTGAAGTCAGTTTGGCTTCAACATGCACATCCTGTAGAATTTGCAGTTCGTCTTCTTCCTTGTCTTAAGAAGGAACTTCAGTGGTGGATCCAACAGTTGTCTTTAGACCCAGGGCACCCTTTTCATTGCTCCTCTTGCCTCTCAGGCACTCTTCCCAGATATTACAGATGTGGGATGAGGAGCAGCTTTTGGTCCCCTAAAGGTGCAGGTGGTGTCGTCACCTCTTCAACAGAAAGAGCACATCAGTGTCAAAGAGATGAGATCCCTTCTGCTGGGTCTTCAGGCTTTTTATCCTCCCCAGATCCTGTCAAGATATTCACAGGCAATGTCACAGTGATGTGGTATATAAACAAACAGGGAAGAACAAGATCTTACCTTCTTTGCTGGTTGGCACTCCTGGTATGGGAGCCTGCTATCCAGTATTAAGTGACTCTTCAGGTAATTTACCTTCATTCAGGTCGAAACATTGTGGTAGATGCTCTGAGCAGGTCATTAACTCAATCCCACGTATGGATGCTTCACAGGGATGTGTTTCTGGACATTGTCCATCAGTGGGGTATTCCTCAAGTAGGTCTGTTTGCCTCCGCACCGAAAAGGCAACTTCCTATATTTTGTGCTAGAGTCCCAGGTCCTCTGGTGTGGAAGGAGGATGGTCTCTCTTTTTCTTGGAAGGGGATATTTCTTTATGCATTCCATCCCCTTCCTCTTATTCCAGAAGTCCTGTTCAGAATTCAGCAGGATGCTCCCAAAATGTTGTTGGTGACTCCCTTTTGGTCAAGACAGCATTGGTGCCCTATTCTTCTGCAATTAGTCAAGGGCATTCACCAACAAGGGATTTCATCTATCCCCACCTATCCACTCTTCAACTGACTTTGTGGATGATATGATTTTGATTTCACATAGACACCTTATTTCTGAGGATGTGGTTATGGTCATGTAGGAGGCCAGGAAACCCAATACTATGAAATGTTACTTATCCAAGTGGAAGAGATTTTCCATTTGGTGCATCTCTCATAACCTGGATCCACTTACTGTGGATGTTCCTTTGGTTCTCTCTTTTGTGTGAACTGATAAGTGCTGGTTTGCCCTATTCTTCTGTTAAGGCCTACTTATCAGCAATCTCTGCTTGTCTGCCTTTATCTTCACCTTTAGCTTCTAGATTTGAAGCTAAACAATTCTTTAAAGCCATCCTTCATATTAGGCCTCCCAGGAAGCCTGTTCCTCCTCCCTGGAATATTAATTTTGTTTTGGAGAAGTTGACACAGGCTCCTTTTGAGCCTGCTGCTTTAGCTTCCTTGCAACATTGCTCTAGACTGTTCTTTTATTGGCCCTTACTTCTGCCAGACGGGTGTCTGAGTTTCAAGCCCTTATAGCTTGTCCTCCTTGTTTGGTGCTTCATAAGGACAGGACATTCTCGTGTACTTTTAGGCCCAAATTGGTTAATGAGTTGTCACTTAGTCTGTTTATTTGCCTACTTTCTCCCCCCTCTCTGCAGTCTGCTAGTGAGATGTGCTGCATACTTTGAATGTGCATAGACAACTCAGATTTTGTTTGGATAAGACTACGTCTATTAGAAAATCTAATCAGTTGTTTGTTTCTTTTCATCCTAGTTCCCTAGGCATAGCTGTATACAAGCAAACTATTTATTTGATCTCAAAGGCTGTTTCTTTTTGTGATACTTTTCATGGTAAGAGTCTTCCTTCTTCTATAAAGGCTCATTCTACTAGAGTTGTGGCTTCTTCTGTTGCTTTTTTCAAGGGTTTGGATACTAACTGCATTCTTGAAGCAGATACCTGGACTTTTATACATACCTCTACTGAGCACTACAAGTTAGATGGCATCTCCAGAGCTAGAGCTGATTTTTCTAGGGCCATCCTTTATGGCTTCTTAGAGGGTTCTTCTGGTCCTTCCCCCACCCAAGTTTCTTCTCGAGCTTTGGCACTCTCCCAGGTGCAAAGAATACTGCAACCAGTAAATGGAAGGACATAGTACAGTTGTATAAAATCTTATTATAACAGTAGATGTCCTTTCCTTCAGTGTTGCAGTATTCCCTCCCTCCCTCCTCCCCCGGTCCATTTTTCTCCTGGCTGTATTGGTTATCTTTTGGCCTTCCTTGGACTGGTGTTCCAATGGGGGTAATCAGTTCTGAGGATGGTACGTCTGGATGTCACCTTTATGTCCTATGTTATGTGAGGATCATACATGTGATGTACAGTGTACCTTAAAGAAACAGTAGGCTTTTGTATACTGGCCGGGCGTAGGGCTACCCGAGGCAGGGAATCCCAGATGTAAAGTATACTACAATAGTGAAGAAAAGGACATCTACTGTTATGGTAAGATTTTACGCAGCTGTACTTTATCTTCCTTGTTATAGGCTTCTTAAGCTTAGCGACAACTCTTTCTACTTTTTGTTGCCTGTTGAGCTAAAAGTTTTTGTGCTCTATAGTTATAAAAAAAACCAGTTGCTTAACAGCAATCTTTATAAACTCACGCATAGTAGCAAGGTAATCTTTTATTTTCTGTTTAGTATTCATAGGTTCATAGGTTCATAGGTTCATACTAGGCTATCTGCCCAAGGGCATTTATAAGCCTAGCCCATAGTTATGTGGCTTTCACCACCCCTTTAGTTTGAAGAAAACTATGCCTATTAGTTTGCTGTGCCTCTGTCAAGCAGTGACACTGAAGTAATCCCTGGGATATATCTGCGATCTCCCATCCATTGGTCAAGATTCCTCTTGAACAAGGCCAGCGAGGTGCTCTGCCTCACATGTACCGGGATTTTGTTCCACAGCATAGGGAGTCTCTGGGTGATGAATCTGTCCCTCCAGCACGTTCTATTAATAACCGTTTAAGTCTCCCGCCCTTGTGGTTCTGAGGGATCTAGATTTTTTGAGGTGAAGCATATTCATCAAATCTGGGTTTGACATGGCCTTGTATGTCAGGCACAGGTCACTTCTGAGCAGCGGTATGACTGAATAGAGCTGGAGTTCTTTCAGTCGGGCAGCATAAGACATATTTTTGAGACCCTTTATCCTCTTGGTGAGGAACTTTTGGGGCCTTTCCAGCTGCTGCAGGTGTCGGGTCAGATACATTCCGAATGGGGCATTGTACTCAATCATAGGTCTAATGAGTGATGAGTACAGGGGGACGATGACCTCACTTGATCTAGATGTGAATCCCTTCATGATCAGGTGGGCAATGTAGAAGGTCTTCCTAACTACTTTAGCAATGTGAGTGTCAAACGAAAGGTTACTGTCAACCTGGGTCCACAGATCCCTGAATACTTCTTCTGTGCTCAGTGGATTGCCACCTATATGGTAGCTAGGGGTAACCTTGTTTTTCCCGAAGGGTATGACTATGCATTTCTTGGCGTTTAACTTTAGGCCATGGCTCTGGCACCAGTTATCCGTTTCTGTGAGGCCCTTCTGAAGGATATCTGTGTCAGATGTGTTTTCACTATGGGCGTTTGCAGTCATCTGCAAACTTTGTCAGCCATAACCCTCCTGTGTTTGCTTGTACTTCAGAAAAGTAGATGCCGAACAAGAGTGGACCCAGGACTGAGCCCTGTGGGACACCACTTGTGACCGGCTTTGAGTCTGACATGGCGCCAGCAACTCTGACCCTGTGGGTTCTCACTTAGCCAGTTTGCAACCCATCTTGTGATGTATGGGTTTACATTCAAGCTGATGAGTTTTTCGATGATACCTGAGTGGGTTGTGTCAAGGCCTTTGCCAGGTCGAGGTAGGCTGTATGGACTGCCTTACCTCATCAATGGCCTTGGTGACTTTCAAAGTCAACCAAGTTTAAAAGGCATGATCTGCCTTTGACAAAGCCAAACTGGGTTGGATCCAAAGTCTGCAAGTTCCCTATGTCTTTATTTATGAGTTCCATTATGATCCTCTCCATGGCTTTGCAGATAAGGCTTGTCAAGCTAATGGGACAGTCACTCCTTGGATCCTGAGGTGAGGCTAAGATTAAACAGCTGTCCTAACTGCGGGTTTAATTCTCATTGATTGAGTTCTTGGAGTACACAGCCGGGGACACCATCCGTCCCATGGATGCTGTGTTTTGCCTTGAGAGAGCAGTTCTCACCTGGGCGTTAGAGATGTTTGGGGGCTACAATCCTCTGGTATATATCTCCTTTTGGGAGAAGTTAGCACTGAACCTGTCAGCCAGTGTGAATGTGTGTAGATTCAGTAATCTTCACATCATTTTGAACTAATTCTAAGCATATCTGGGAGTTTCCTCCTAGGTTTCTAACATAGCTAAAGAAGGCCTTATGATTGTCTTTTTTTTTTTTCTCTCAATATTTACCTTGGATGATTTTATGACAGCTCTTAGTTTTTACTTATAATGATCAAGGGTGTCTTTTTCAAGGATTTTGCTCTATCCTGTAGTAGCTTCCTCCTTTTGTTGTAGAGCTTGTTTATGGCTGGGTCCACCAGACTGGACGCTTGCCTTGGTAGAAAGAGTCTTAGTTTTGTTTGGGATTGCCTGTTCCATGCAGTCCTGTAGGTGCTGGTAGAAGGCATTTGTAAGTGATTCAGCGGTTTGAGTAATGTTTACCACCGGCTCAGGGGCCTTAAAGGAGACCACACTAGTTTTTAGAAGTGTGAAGTCGGCTTTTGTGAAGTTTTTCACTGTGGTCTTTTTTATTTCAGGTGGGGGCGGGATGAGGACCTCCAGCGAGATTAGTTTATGATCTGATCTCACCAGTGAGGGTGTTGAACATTGTGGTCCCATGTTCGTGATGATGAGATCAAGTATGTTTTCTCCTCTTGTGGGGATGGTGACTAGTTGTTCCATGGCATTTGAGTTTATGAACTCCAGGAACCTTTGGGCTAGAGTGTTTGGGCTTGAGTAGTGTTCCCAGTCTATATTAGGGTAGTTGAAGTCACCTAGTATGATGGTGTTTGGAGATACATTTATCCCCTCTAATGTTTTCAGGAAGGCCATGTGAGGTTCCTGAGTTTGAGAGGGTGGCCTGTAACATGCTACAAATTGCTGCAGTTTATCCTCTCCTTGTTCTGTGAGATTCCCCCTATTTTGCAGTACTTTTAACATTTGTCAGTCCCTCTGGATAAGTCAACCATATCAAACTATCTTTTATTTCCACCCTATTTTTAAACTCCACTTTAATTTTATCCCACTCCCTAGCTATATTTTCAGAAGACATGTCTATATTTTCTAACAGCTTCTGAAGAATTTCCACTACCTATTCCTTAAATTTCTCTCTTTTCAACAGATAGGTGGAAAAGTGCCAGTCTCATTTTTATTTCATTACCTTGTTTTTTTATTTTAGTTATTGGCATGATCTGAAATATTTATTGGGTGTATATCAAGACCTTCAATTAAAATGCACATGTTCCTATGAAATGTAAATTCTGCTTAGCCTAGACCAGTTTTTGTATCTTGTTGAATAATATGTAAATTTACTCTGAACTCCTAGTACTGAATTCACATCTTCTCTGCCAAATATTTTCATAAATTTCTTCATAAATCTACCCTCTGTTATATTTTCTCTTCTGGGCCCCCCAAACACATTTTCACTCTTGCAGTCAAATTCTAGATCCCACCTAAAAGTAATATTCCTTGCTGAAAGCTGATTATTTCTCCCAGAATTTTCTTAAGTTCCATTATAGCAGTTTTGGGTGCAATATAAATACATGCCAGTGTAATCCTCCTCCCTTGCTAGTATCCCCTTAGTACTACAAATCTACCATGATTATCTTTTTTTATTCTCTTCTATCACTATTGGAACTCCTCTTGCAATTAATATAAGTACTCCTGTCTTCCTTTGCCCCAAGTGTTGCACCGAATAACCATCCTGAAAATCTTTCATTATCAAATTCACATGTTCAGTTCTTTCCAAGTGTGCCTCTTGTAGCATAGCTATTCACACTCTACATTTTTTATATAGTTCACTACTCTTTTTTTTTTTCTTGTATTTATCTGCGAGACCATTGACTTTTATATTCATATTCTTGAAAATGTATTATTCCTTTATGTATAACAATTTTTTTTGTTAATTGTCTAGTTCCAGCTTTTGTGTAACATGCATATACTGTTTGGCAGGTTAAACATTTACACAGTTGTTTCTTGTCATCTCCATTTGAGTCTATGTTACATCTTACAAAACTTTTTATTTTATTGAAAACTTTCAAACAAAAATACAGACACACCCTCACTACCTCTTAAAACCTATAACTTAATAATAAGACACAAAATTCTGCACATCTTCAAATATTGGCATTTTTGCCCTCCTAATAGGAACAAATTTTTCAAACTGACAGCCACACAGACTTGATATGATAACCTAAAATAATGGTTATCTATGCTAAGACACATGTTACAGCCTGTGTTTCGACTAATTGTTGTCTCGCGTTGTCTTTTTTTTAAACACCTTTATTGAATTATCACTTGTGACATAAGCAAATTTGCATTCATATAAAAGTAATCAAACTATATTAATATAAACATTATACTTCACATATATTGCTATATATCATATAAACTAAGCAATATTACATAAGTTATTCAATTCCTACCTTTTTTAAACAAGGAACATGTTTATTAAACCATCACTTACTGCATAGGCAATAATGCATTTATATAAATTAAAACAAACCACACGGACACAGTCCTAGTCGCAAGCATTTTACATCCTAAACCATACTGACAAACTCCCAGTTGCAAACACTTTACATCTACCCAGTCTTTCTCACTCAAGCATTACATTGCTCATTTAAGTCTTGCTGCCTTTTAGGGGTCCCCTTCACATGGTCGACTTTTCAGAAAGTCGACTTTCATATGGCCGAGACCATATGATCGACTTTTGAAAAGCTATCTGCTATCTCCATACAGTGTGGAATAGAAAAATTTCCTTCCATCACACTTTAGTATAATCTCGGAGTTGGTATATTAAAGTTATGGGGGTGGGGGGCAGAGCCCCTCACGGGGGGTGCAGGGGCGTAGCCCCCCTGCTAACAGTTTAAGGTAAGTGTTTGTTGTGTTTTATGTGTTTAGTTTACATGGTTGGCTTTTCGAAAGTCGATTATATGGTCTCCGCCATATGAAAGCCAACTTTCTGAACAGTCGACCATGTAAAGTAGACCTCCTTCTAGACCACATTCCTCCCTTGTATGTATTTTTCCCACAATTCCCATTTTTCCAATGTAGTTTGCTCCTACCCTTTTCTAAAGATCTCAATTTCAGTTGTGTTATCTCTGTTATTACATTCACTATTTCCAGTATAGTTGGCTTAGATTTTGATTTCCATTTTCTAGTAATTGCTTTTTTGGCAGCCACCATAATTAGACATAGCAAGGCCTTACACTCTAGGCAATTCCGATTCTCTATCATAGCTCAGAAAAATCATCTCCCTAGTCAGACCAATCCACACACCCAGCATCTCCGACAGTGTGTCCTGCAGGGAATCCTTAAAGTCTGCCAGTTCACCACATTCCCAGAAAATATGTTCCCAATTACCTCTTTCTTGCCCACCTCCAACATTTACTGTCTGCCTGAGGAAAAATTCTCTGGAGTCTACTTGGGGTAAAAATATGTATGTAAATATCTATGTAAACATTTCCAGGCAAAAATACTAAATCTTCTAGATTTTGTTGCATATTTGGAAGACATACATATATCTTTGCATTGTTTCTTTGTGAATTGCTTATCCAATCTCTCTTCCCAATCCTTTCTAACATCCTCTGATTGATTCTTACAGTTATCATGCAATATTTTATATGTTCTACTAATTCTTTTTTTTAATGGCAGCTTGTGTTATAGATTCTAGTAAAAACTACCAGTGCTGGTCTTTTGATTAGGACAACCTATTTCTTTCTCTTTGCCTGTACTCTGATATCAATCCATGATAGGGAAGGCAATCTTTAACCTGCAGTCCAAGTAAATTCTTGGCATCTTCCCATTCTATCATCTTTCCCTCTCTAGTTATTTGCTCAAAATACCTTGGTTCCTTTGCCAGTTTTCTCCAATAAATTCTGGTTGCCTCTTGCCTATTTTCTGTATCCCTAATTGTAGTTATCCCTATCGGCAGAATCTCCTTTCTCCATTCCCATTTTGGTTTAGTTCTTAGAATATTTTCTGTTACTTTATGGATGTAATATTC
The DNA here is from genome assembly GCF_019279795.1 of Protopterus annectens. Lineage (NCBI taxonomy): Eukaryota > Metazoa > Chordata > Ceratodontiformes > Protopteridae > Protopterus > Protopterus annectens. The sequence goes on from NC_056743.1 coordinate 438,788,581, forward strand.
TGCATGATTATTGTTCTCCTTAAAGGCCTGCATGCAAAATCATAGCCTGTCCTTGTTTCTTGAGCTTTCCCCATGTTTCATCATTATCCCTTTCCACTTTGAATTATAGTTTTCTGCTTTTGCTGTGTATAGGAGTCTTAACTGTGTAGCTCTGAAATACCCCTTCAAATTGGGTAATACCAATCTGCCCTGTTCTCCTGGAAGAAGTAGCTTATACCACTTGACTCTTGCCATCTTCCCCTCCCAGCTAAAGTCCTTCAGCTCTTTATTAATTGCTACCCATGACTTCTCCTCTGGTTAATAAAAATAAGCCTGCACTGTGAATAAGAGTAAAGGTACTAAAAACATTTTAACCATATAATAAAGCTTCCATTTTCTCAGTTTTTGTATTATCTTTTGTTTAGTCTCTTTCCACATATCTTTATCTGCCACACTAGAATCATTTTTATCTATTCTCCTAAATATTTCATTTTATCATGTCCCCATAAATATGGGTATTTCTGAACCAGTTCATGTGTGGGTACATAATTTACTGCTGTTACCTTTGTTTTAGCTACATTACCTTTTATCCTGAAAAGATCTGAAACTCTCCGAATGTTCCATAACACTGTAATGTTTTTTCTGGTTTTGTCAGGTACAAATTAATATCATTTGCAAATAAAGCCAGCTTTTCTTGACTGCCATACCATTTATATCCTTAAATTTCTGAGTCCCTTATTTTCTTTGCCAATGGTTGTAAACATAATGTAGATAATAAGTGGAAAAGAGGATGTCCCTGTGTGATACTCTGCTCAAGCAGAAATTATCAGAGAGGACCCTAGCCACTTTAATTTTTGCATCTGATCCTTTATATATTCTCCGAATCAGCCTTATAATTTTTTCAGAAAATGCCAATGCTTCCATTGCCCTACTCATAAGATCCCAGCTTACTCTGTCAAATGCTTTCTCTTCATCAAGACCCACCAATAGCAGTGCTATTTCCTTACATTCCACTTCCCTTCTTGATCATCAGTGTTCTATTATTGTTGTTGTCAAATGTCTGCCTCCCCTCCACCAAACCACATTGATCCATATCTATCAGTTTTGTTTGTCATTCTTTTAGTCATTATAGATATGAACACTTTATAATCATGGTTTAGTATTCAAATCGGCTTGTTTGAAGCTGGATCTGATGGATCCTTACCCTCTTTAGGTATTACAGCTACCACTGCTTTCTTCCAGGATGGTGGTCCTTTTCCTCCTCGTCATTCACTCCAATGAAGCTCAGGAAGTTTGCACTGTAACCTCCTATGGGCAGAGCTTAAGCCTTTTGACAGAATCAAATTATGTCCTCACATTTCAAACAGATGTGCATATCTCTGCAACCTTAGGTGTTACGAAAGAAGTATAAATGGCAAAACCTTTGGCACAAACTAGTTTTATAGTGGTAATATTTGTTACGTTCTAGGTCTTAAACTGAATTTTATAAGTCACAGTAAACACAGTAAGTATTACATTTGTAATGTTTTGTAAGCAACTTACAATATCTCAGCAAGTACTCAAGTTAAACACATACTGTCAGAAACATTTTATTCATCTAGCTGAGAGTTTTCATATGAGGCTAAGGATTTCTGTCTGTGTTACTTGACTGTTGAGATGTTTAGAAAAAATGTGAACATTATATCTATATAAATTAAAATCTTAAAAAACAATAGTTAGTATCTATTTACCTGCAGTAGACAGAGGTCGTATATTAATGCAGTTAAGTTTGCCATTGTGTAAGCTTTACAACAAAATATTTTAAAACCTTGTACATAGCATGGTTTTGGAATTATTGATGCAAACATGAGCAAGCAATGTCAGTAGGAGTTAACTGCAGATGCACCTGGAGGCATCACTCGGATGTAAAGATACTGTCTCACTTTGTCTTATTTTTTATAGCTCTCTCAGCTGGGAAAACACTTGAATGCTTTCAGAAAACATTTTTTCCAACCCATTTCGCTTTATTAGATTGTCTCCTAGAGGCATGAGAACCATGCACAAAACTGCCAAGCATACATTTATTTACTAGAAAAAGCCTTATAATATTCAATATTATTTTTCATTTACTTGCTTTCTCTTAAAACTTGTAAATAGATCAAGCTAAGGGCCTTAATCCAGTCATTTTCTATGCAAGAATGAGAAAAAGCACACTAATTTTTCTTTTGTCATACTCTCTTAACCAGATTTTTCTTCTTCTTTTTTTTGCATTGCAGTGCCTGCATTTCTTAAAATGTGCCCTTTCAGTTAACAAATTCTGTTGTGCAATACCAGTCCAGTTGCTTATTTGTACATTCATGGAATGAAAACAATTTGTTCCTTACAGCTTCTCTGGTACAGCAGAAAATCTCAGGTTATCCCTATGTGCGCAGTCCTCGAATTCTATTATTTTTTTAAACATCTGTCCTTGTGCTGTCTCATATCCAGCCAACCTTTTCTTCATTTCTGCCTCTGAGGTTTGCAGTTTTATTACCTTATCTGAATATCTGTTTAAAGCTTCTTCCATTTTTCCAGGCTTTTATTGTTTGAGTTGATATACTCCGTCAGTGTTTCATTTATTTTAATCAGGTCTGTGTGCAATTGCCTTATACTTTCCTCTAGATTACTGGAAGTTATGTCTGTAGCTTGCACTATTTTTTGCTGAACAGCTGCAGTACTTTTCCCACTGAATATTTTTTCATCACTTTTTGTTGCTGATTTTCGTTCAAGTCATGTGTATTTCTTTTTTTTTTCTGGCATCCAGGGAGTGCACTTACTAACCAGTTACTGAAAGCTCCCCAGAAATTTAAGTCCATTGGATTTCTCTACTAAGTTTCTGTTTTCTCACTGGAGGAGCTAGAATTAAGCTGTTACTTAATGTGCAGCCATCTTGGAAATCCTCGTGGTCTGCATTGTACTAAAAACTCTACCAGCGCTGGTCTTTCACTTAGGATCCCCCTATTTCTTTCTCTTTACTAATACTCTGATATCAGTCCTTGATAAGGGAGGGCAGTCTGTAGCCTGCAGTCTAAATAAAGTCTTGGCCTCTTCCCATTCTATTACCTTTCCCTCTCTAATTGTTTGCTCTCAATACCTTGGTTCTTTTACCAGTTTTCACCAATAAATTCCAGCACCTTCTTGCCTGTTGTCTGTGTCCTTAATTGCAGTCATCCCTAGTGGTAGAATCTCCTTTCCCCATTCCCGTGTTGGCTTAGTTCATAGAATACTTTCTGCTACTTTATGAATATAATGTTCTATATGGTTATTGTTATTCTACTTAATGGATTACATTCGAGTGACGCCTCCAGGTGCATCTGCAGTTAACTCCTACTGATGTCTCTAGGCATCAAATGTTGATTGTTCATATTTGCATCAATAATTCCAAAACCATGCTATATACAAGGTTTTAAAAGATTTCCTCTTAAACTTGCACAATGCAAAGTCAACTGCATTAATAGTTTACCTGTGTCTAGTGCAGGTAAATAGATATTAACTGTTGCTTTTATGATATTAATTTATATAGATATAATTTTCACATTTTCTAAATATCTCAACAACTAAGTAACTCAGACAAAACTCCTTAGCCTCATATGAAAGATCTCAGATAGATGAATAAAATGCTGCTGACAGTATGTATGTAACTTGAGTGGTTAATGAGATATTGTAAGTAGTTTACAAAATATTACACGTAATAGTTACTGTGTTTACTGTGACTTATAAACTTCAGTTTAAGACCTAGAACCTAAAGAATACTACCGCTATAAAAATAGTTTGTACTGAGAAGTTTGCCATTTATATGACTTTAGTAATCCGTATGATTTCAGAGATATGAGCATTTGTTTAAAATGTGAGGACATAATTTGATGTTGTCAAAAGGCTTAGGCTCCGCTCATTGGAACTTGCAGTGCAAATTTATTACTAAATACTTACTAATAAATTACTACTGCACTTAAAAACATTATCACCCCCTATAACAATCCTAGGCCCCTTCGATCTTCTAATAGACTTCTAGATCAATCTATCAAAACCAACAACTCAGCCGGTGACTCTCTGCCAACTCTGCAGGTAGATCCTGGAACTCAATCCCAGCTGATATTACGTTACTTGCCACCCTGAGTCAATTTAAGGTAAGACTCAAACAATACTTGACACTAAACTGGCTATGTCAGTGTACCAAACCTGACTAACTCTACTCTAGTATGAGTTAAAAAACTGTAATAGAGCTTAGTTGTGTTTTTAAACCAGACCTACCCCCGGTATTATCCCGAAACTCTGGAATTTGTACAACTTGCTAAGCATCTAACCACAGTATATACTGTATCTGTAATCTTAATTGTTTACCTTGTAAATTTAATTGTTTTCCTTGGAGCTTTTCCCCAGGCCTCTGCTGAAAATGGACATGTATCCAGTCGGACTATCCTGGTCAACAAATGTAAAATAAATAAAATAAATAAATGTCCTGAGCTCCATTGGAGTGAATGAGTTAAGGATCTGCATCCGAAATCCCAGTCTTTCAATCTTTCCTTGTTTTTTGAACCCCCCATTTCATTCTCATCCTTTCCACTTTGAATTATAGGTTTTTGCTTGTGCTATGTATAGGAGCCTTAACTGTGTTGCTCTGTAATACCCTCTTCAAACTGGGTAATCTCAAACTGCCTTGTTCTATTCGAAGAATCAACTTATCTCACTTGACTCTTGCCGTCTTCCCCTCCCAGATAAAATTCTTCAACTCTTTATTAATTTCTATCCACAACTTCTGCTTTGGTTAATAAAAATATGCCTGACTGGGTCTACTTCAGAAGACTGACAAACCAAAAGATTGAATCCCAAAAGATGGAAAATTCAAAATACTGAACACATTTTTAATGCAGGGGGCAAGCCTCACTGCACTCCTCATGTTGGTGGCTGTGCCCCCACACCCTCTGCTAACTATATATACCAACTCCAAGATCGCCCAACAGTGGAGAAGGGGCAAATTCCATCATTCAGTATTTTGAATTTTCTCTTAGAAGGCTTTTTTGGCTGAGGTGGTAAGTCTGTTTTAATAAATGTGTGTTTTCAGTCCGTTGCCAGTTGTTATTCCTATTTTTTTTTTTTGTGTGTGTGTGTGTGTGTGTGTGTGTGTGTGTGTGTGTGTGTGTGTGTGTGTGTGTGTGTTTTTATTCTGAAGTAGACCTGCCAGACCAGTGTATAAAACTGAAAGGACTAAAAACATTTTAGCTGCTTGTATTTTGCTATCCATATCCATACAACAGAGCTTCCAAATTCTCATTTTTTGTATTATCTTTTTAGTCTCAGCCGCACTAGTCTCCTTTTTAATCCATATTCCTAAGTACTTCATTTTATCATGTCCCCATAAATATGGATATCTGAACCAGTTTGTGTGGGTACATAATTTACAGCTATTGCCTTTGTTTTAGCCTCATTAACTTTGTATCCCAAGAAGATTTGAATCTCAAAATGTTCCACAATACTGAAATGTCTTTTTCTGATTTTATCAGATATAAAGTAATATCATCTGCAAATAGAGACAGTTTTCTTGACCACCATACCAAATATATCCTTGAATTTCTGAGTCCCTTATTTTCTTTGCCAGTGGTTCTAAATATAATGCAAATAACAAAGGGGACAGAGGAACCCCTGCCTGGTTCCTCTGCTCTAAGAGAAATTATCAGAGAGGAGGCCACCCACTTTAATTTTTGCCTCCAATCCCTCATATGTCTTCCTAATAACCTTATAATTTTATCAGAGAATGCAAATGCTTCCATTGCCCTGCTCATAAACTCTCAGCATAGTCTGTCAAATGCTTTCTCTGCAGCAAGACCTGCCAACACCAGTGGATTTTTTTTACATTCGGCTTCCCTCCGGATCACTAACATTCTGTTAATGTTGTCAAATGTTTGCCTCCCCTCCACAAAAACACATTGCTCTATAGCTATCAATTTTGTCATCACCTTTGTCATTCTTTTAGCCATTATAGACATAAACACTTTATAATCATGGTTTAGTATTGAAATGAGCCTTTATGAAGCTAGAGCTGATAGATCTTTACCCTCTTTAGCTATTACAGCTACCACCGCTTTCTTCCAGAATGTTGGTGCTTCTCCTCTTCTTAAAGTACTGTTAAACAAAACCTTTCAAATCTTTATCAGTTTTTTCTCTCCTAACTTCCAAACTTCCACAGGAATGCCATTTATTCCTGAGGACTTTTCTGTGGATTGGTTATACTAGCGGATAAATCCAGCTATAATTTTACCCTTCTCTCACCTCTGTCTGCCCATCTAGATTTACCTGAAATTGGCTCACCTCCAGTTATCACACAAGACCATGTTCTAAAAGTGTTATAACAAGCTAAAAATACTGCTTTGACAAGTCCTGACAGTATTCCTGGATGCATCTTAAAATAACATGATCCCAATTTAGCCACACCCCTAACAGCACTGTTCAGTCTCAGCATCCATGCAGCTTTTGTACCAAACAAATGGAGAATGGCTGCATTCATTCCCCTGCATGAGGGAGGACCTTTACCTTCTACAGACCCAGGCACTTACAAACCCATAATTCTGGCTAGACTCATATTGCAAAGCTATGGAAAGACTTATCATAGGATTAATCAATTAAGTCATAGGGAACTTCCAACCCTGGACCAGTCTCAGCTTGGATGTGTCAAATACAGGTGATGCTTAACTATTCTGGTGAATGTTTTTGAAAAGGTCACCAGAGCAGTGGATGAAGGCAAAACTGAACACATTGCATACCTTAACCTGGCCAAAGCTTTTGACACAACTCCCCACTCAGGCATAGTAGAAAAGCTAAATAAACTGGGAATAAATAAACACAAAAGCCAGCCGAAGTAGCTGGATTGAAACCACTCAAAGTAATGCAGGCTGTAAATCCCTACACAGTTGTAGAATGCAGAATCCACTTTATTAACTTCAGAACATAAAAATCCAAGGATGAGCGCTTTCATCCAGAAAGAACTAGACTTCATCAGACAATTTACCACACACAATTACTTCCTTCTTATACAGTTCAACCAGGAAGTTCCACCCAGTTATAAAATAATCAATTATGTCATTAAAAGCACAATATTTACAGTCACTGAATTTAAAAAGCAGACAAAATATGTTCCATGAACTTTTTCAGTTTGTATATTTTGTCTGCTTTTTATATTCAGTGACTGTAAATATTGTGCTTTTAATGACATAATTGATTAGTTTAGAACTGCCTAGACATCATAAGACCTTGTTAAGTTTAATTTAAGATGTGAGAGTGTTCAATCTCGCCGTTTGTTCTTACACATACATGGGTGTCCCGGTCCTTTATATATATATATATATATATATATATATATATATATATATTCATGGAACCGTGGCGGAGATTCCACCTCCTGCTCTGTTGAGGTCGGCCTGTCCTCGATTCCTTTCGCTCGTCAGGCCCCTCTCCCTCACCGACACGTCGTGGTGTGGTGCAGAAGTTAATGGAGAACATGATGATAGTGGAGCCCTTGGTGCGGAACCGTCCCCTTCGGTGGCACGTCCGTTGTCTTCTTGTGCACCAGTGTCTCAGCCACTCCCAGAGGGAGCCTTCTTCCTCGATACTGACTTGGATGAGTTAGAGGGTCCCCAAAATCACCTACAGAGGATGTCTCAGGGCATGGGAAACACCTGACACAGTGGAACCAGTTGCTATGGTGGTGGCAGCTGCCACGAGAAAAAGTACCCTTACATCTTTGGGAACTCGCCCATGAGAGCTCATCATCTCGTGTCACGGCGAGGATGGGCGAAGGGAGGCGCAGCTTCAGCTCTGCTCTGACGTTCCTGGATAAGACTCTGTCTGCTGTCGGAGTCCGTTTTTCCCCCCCCCACTGTGTACCCCCCCAAAGGCAGCGAGGTGGGTGGAAGACGCCGCCCTAAGCGGCGGAGGGTCCGCCAAAAAAACCACAGGGGGATACCATCTGCTCTGGAGGCAGTCGGGACGCTTGCTTTATAGGCCAATTTTGGACCTAAGCAATCTCAATACGTATGTCAAGAAAGAAAAGTTTACAGAAGGACGACTGGATGTGCTCAATAGATCCTCAGGGGGCCTACTACCACATCAAAATGGCCAGAGCGCCCAGAGATCACTCATGCCGGCTGGGAGCCAGCCACTTTCAGTAACCTCAGCCCCAGGGTTTTCACCAAATGCATGGCAGTGGTAGCGTCTCACTTGATGTTTCCGTATCTGGACTGACTGGCTCCTTTCTGAGATACTCGTTTCTTTGCTCCTAAAACTTCCCTCAATAGAATATAGCTCCCTGCAAGAACGTCATCTCTCTCTCTGTCCAAAAAGTCAGCTTCCCTCGTTGCAGTTCCCATGGGGCCTACATGAGAGTTCCAATAATCACAATTTCATCAGCGGCGGGCCGTTTGTGTTACCCACCACCAGCACCACAGTGACCACGCTTACTTCTGGGGTGGGGGGGGGGGGGCTTTTTCAGGGAAGACAGTCCAAAAGGACCAGTTTAGTGTCCGTAGTCTGGTACATAAACAAACTGCAGAGAGACCATGAGAATGGCAATGGGCGAAAGGATCTTCCGCAAGTGGGGCCAACCTTGCTGCGATCTGTTTCGTCTCAAATGAACACCCCCATTCTGGCCTCGACAGATTTTGGTTCCCCCCTTTCTTCAAGCCAAATCACGGGAGCCCCCCTCTGGACTGGACCCGGCCAGATTCTCTCTCCGGTTCAGGAGGGACATTCTGTAGCCTCTCATAAGGCTTCTACTACTAAAATTTTAACACGGTAAGTGGAAGCGTTTGGTTTACTGGGCGACTAATAAATTTAGTAGCCCCTCCTGTCCATACTGTTTCATCAAGGAGCCTCTACTGCTACTAAAAGTTCAATTGGCTGCGATTTTGAACTTCATGTAGAGAGAGGGCCCGCCATTTCAGCCAGGCAAGTATCAGAACTTCAGGCTCTTTCCATTTAAGCAGCCATATTTAATTTCACCCGGACGGGTATCACATTGAGCTTCCCACATTTTCAAAAACACTCCAATAGGGCTGGAATATATATTTGCAGTTTGATGTTCAGAGACAACTCAGATTCTACCCTAGATAGTTCTAAATGGCTGACTGATTATGTTTACTTCCGTTTATTCTGCTTCTAATCAGGAGTTTGCCCCACCAAACCAAACATCTACTAGGTCAGTTTGCGTTGATTTAGAAGTCTGGCCTGTTTTCTCCCCACAGTGGGTCTCTCTCTGTTGTTCTACTGGCTGAGCCAGTTCCGCTTGTCTATAGGTGGGTGTTCTTTAGGGGGATTACTTATATTGTTGGGGATGATCTTTTCTTTTCTGCAAACTGTTTTATTCTTTTGGCTTCCAAAAAAGCAACTACTAGAAAACTGAAATCAAAATCTAAACCAACTGCATCTGAAGTATAGAATATTGTAAAAGAGAGAACAGAACAGAAAGAGGGATTTTTAGAAAGAATGGAAGGTGGAAATTGCATAAGAGATAAATGAATTTGTGGGGAGAAAATACATGCAGAATAATGTTTAGTAGGAGGAGTGACATTTAAGGAAAGGCAGCAATTAAGCAATTTGTTTTCCAATGGACTGAAAGACAGTTGTTAAGGAAAGAAAATGTATGTGACATATTACGTTTGTGTGTAAATAGAAAAAAAAGTTATGTTTTTCATTTCTATTAATGTATGTGTGCTTATGTCTTAAGTAATAATTTAATAAAGATGTTAAAAAAATGACACTTTCTCTGTTACTGACCTTCCCATTTTAATTGAGTCCTAACTGTAAAGGGCAACAGTTAATATGTGATTGTGAATGAACAGATAAATAGATCAATAATTGCGAGACATGAATGCAGATTCTCAGCTCATTAAAACTCTGTAAAACCCACTGCAACCCCCCTAAAAAAAAAACATACCTTTGAACCTTGCAGCTATAGAATCAAGGAGAAAGTTATAACCATGATGGACAAAAACCCAATATCCGTAACAGACAGTGCAGTTATTATTCTACCCACTTTTGGCTCCTGGACTCTTCTTTCACCTCGCAAACTTTATAAACCATGGTAATCTACTCATATAGCCTAGACTACTTTAGCAGTGATCAATATGAAGAACATATGACAGTTGTGTAAGTAAATTTAGTGTAACAGTGGATGTTCGAATGATCATTGTTGCAGTAGCCGCTTACTTACACCATCCCTCTTGTTTCTTGGTGTGTTGCTTTTTTTGACAGGGTATGGACTTTATTTTTTGTTGTTTCTAGCATTGTCCTTTCATGGCTAAGCCTACTTGTATCTGTTGGCATGAAAGCTCTAAAGGCCTTGGCATCCAAACCAGTCTTTTCTGTCATCTTAGCTCGAGCTGACTACAGGCCTCCAATTCTGAGTCAAGATGTCCACTCCACCTATCTGGACCTCTTCAAATCTATCAAGATTCAACCCTTTACCTTGATCCTGGGTGACTTTAACTATTCAACCATAGATTGAAAGAAATACTCATGCCAAAACACAAATGCCCAGAGATTCCTTGATTTTGTCAATGCAAATGCCTTGGACCAGTAGATTGACACCCCCACAAAAGGTGAAAATATCTTGGACTTGGTATTAACCAGCATGAGTAACCACTGCAGCATCCCTACAGTGTTTTCATTCCTGGTAAGTTCCGACCACTAAGCAGTCATTTTCAAAGTCACCATCTCCCCCGACCCCCCCACCCCAGCTAGGGTCAAACAAAAACATTTCTCCAAAGCTGATTACAACCTCTTGGATGAAGGTATAAACAGCTTCACAGCCCCCTCCCTCTCCACAGAAACTGGCACATATGTCCAAACTTACACTAAAGTACTATATGAACATTTATATAGTTGTATGGAGTCAGGAATACCAGACAGGATGAAATACTCCTCCTCAGGGAAGAGTAAACCTGCTTGGTGGACATCTGCAATAAATAAACTATATAATAAAAGGAAAAACTTTGCTGTCCAGGACCAAGAAGGAGCAGGTGTCTAATTGGAATCAATCTCTCCTTAGCCTGAACAAGCAAATAAGAGCACTAGTGAAATCCTCCAAAGCAAACTTCGAGTCCAGATTGACCATATCTACTAAATACAATCATAAGGCTTTCTTCACATATGTCCGCAATCTAAAGGGAAGAACCCAGGTCTGCTCAGAACTGGTGGTTAAGGACACCACATACACAAACCCTGTAGATATAGCCAACCTGCTGGCAGAAAGGTTCAGTGAAAACTTCATTTCTCTGTCCCCCCATCAGTAAAACAGGTCATCCCCAGTACCTGCCCCCCTCCCCTTACTTCTAGGGAGCAAGTCATCACTGCCCTGGCTGCATCCTACATGAACTCAGGCAGGAACTTGCAGCACCATTAGGCACCCTATTCAACCAAAGCCTGAGTACCGGCTTTGTCCCAACGGAATGGAGGGCAGCTGCTGTCATCCCTTTGCACAAAGGTGGAGCGTCCACCCAGCCAGGAAATTATAGACCCATCAGCCTAACTAGCCAGATCTGCAAGGCCATGGATTGGATTATCATGGACCTCATTAACAAGGACATTGGCAATGTCCAGACACTTTATCCCACACAGTTTGGTTTTGTCAAGGGGAGGTCATGCCTGTTAAATTTGGTCAACTTCTTTGAGACAGTTACCAAGGCCATAAACGAGGGAAACCTGTGCAGACTGCCTACCTTGACCTGGCTAAGGCCTTCGATACTATTCCCCACTCAGGTATAATAGATAAACTCTCTCAGCTAGGCATCAATCCATATGTTACCAAATGTGTAACAACCTGGCTCATTGATAGAACCCACATAGTCAAAATAGGGGAAGCCACCTCAAGTAGTAGACCTGTAACAAGCGGTGTACCATAGGGATTGGTCTTGGGGCCTCTGCTGTTTGGGATATACTTCTCAGAGGTGCAGACCAAATCTAGTGGGCTATGGCTGACCATGTTTGCAGATGACTGCAAGCTGGGTGCTGTCATCAATTCTCGTAGTGATGTGGACATCCTCCAAGACTGTCTCACCCAAATAAGCGACTAGTGCCAGAAACATGGCCTCAAACTGAATGCCAAAAAATGCATCTTCATCCCTTTTGGCGAGAATGACCTCCCCACAAATTATCACATTTATAATAAGGCACTAAGCATGCAATCAGTTGTGAGGACTTGGGAACCAAGGCTGATAACAAACTGACTTTTGACTACCATATTGCCTCCATTGTACGGAAAGCTTTCTACATGGCCCATCTCATTAGTAAGGGTATCTCATCCAGGGACAAGGAGGTCATAACATCCCTGTATTCTTCCCGTATAAAACCGATTATTGAATGCAATGCCCCTTTCGGCATGTACCTCACAAAGCACATCAAGCAGCTGGAGAGACCACAGAGATTCCTCACCAGGAGAATCCAGGGGCTTAAACATCTACCCTACACAGATAGGCTTAAAGCCTTGTCCCTCTACTCAGTCTCCTACAGACTCCTCAGAGGTGACCTCTGTCTGGTATACTAAACAAAATCCCAGAACCTGCCCTGATGGGAATGTTGCATATCCACAAGTCAAGTTCCACTCGAGTAACCCGCACAAGAGACCTCAACCTGGTCTGTGATATCAGTAGGACTTGGTGGGACAGATTTGTGTCCCAGAGACTCCCTTTTGTGGAATAGACTCCCTCTCCATGTAAAACACAGTACCTCATTAAACCTTTTTAAGCGCAACCTGGATAACTGGATGGGGAACAGAAAATACACTCCTGGGATTCCACCTATGTCCCTGCTGGACAGTGGCATAGAGTGCTGACTTGTTGGAAAATGGGCTAAATTCTTGGCTAAGTTTGTAAGGGCCTCAGGGCCAATAGCCTAGTAACTTCCGATGATCCTATGAATATAACCTAGGCTACTGCAGCAGTGATCATTCAGACATCTACTGTTATGGTAAGTTTGTTTATTCAGCTGTATTTTCTGAATGTATATTTGAGAATATTTGGTATGAATGAATATTTGAGAATATTTGGTATGGAAGATGCAAATTCAGTAATATTTCCATTTGTACCTTTTCTTGGTTTATACTTTCCTCTGCTTTATACAAATTTTCATACAATTTTGAAATATTTATAATACCTGTATACCATCTCTGGTCATTTTTATTTTCATAGATTCCTTAATGTTGGCAGTAACAGTTTCTATATTTAGTTTCTAAAGTTGTTGTGCTAGAAGTTTTTCTGCTCTGGAGTATAGAAAGAAAAACAGTAGTTGCTTAGCAGGAATCTTTATCAACTCATGCATGTTATCTAAATACATTTTACCAATCTGCAGTTACTCTTCTTCTTGTTTGAGAGATTCCTTTAATCCTTCAATACTTTTACATCTGTCACCCCCTTTAATTCCTATTACTTATTTCTTGCCTCTCCCTCTATTGTATTTCTACATTATTATTAAAACTACAGTTTCGTTTTATCACACTCACTAGTTATCCCTTATAAGAAATTTCTATCTCCTCTAATAACTCTCGAATAATGTCCATTACCCATTCTTTGAATTCCTATATTTTTAACAGTTAAGTGGGAAAGTGGTATTGTCTTATTTTTATTACCCTGCATCTTTAGCTTGATTTTTATCAGGGCATGATCAAAAATAGTTATTGGATGGGTGTCAAAACTTTCAATTAAATGCACATGTTCCTGTGAACTATAATTTCTATTTAGTCTAGCCCAGTTGTTAAACCTAGGGGAATAATAATATGTAAATTCTTACTGAATTCACATCAACAAAACCAAATATTTTCATAGTTTTTTTTCAGAAATATACCCTGTTTTGTAATTATCCCATGTAGGTCCCTCTGGTACGTAATCACTGTTGCAAATCAAATTCCAGTCCCCGCCTATAAATAATATTCCCTGCTGAAAGATGATTATTTCTCCCAAAGTTTTCTTAAGCTCAATAATAGCAGTTTTCATTGGAATATAAATGCATGCCATTGTAATCCTACTCCCTTGCCAGTAGCCCCTTACTAAAACAAATCTACCATTTTTGTCTTTTTTCCCTCATCTGTCATTATTGGAGTTCTCTAGCAATTAGTATAATTGCTTCCCCTTTCCTTTGCCCCTGATATTCTGCTGAATATGCATTCGGAAATTCTCTGTCATTCACTTGCTTATTTCTTCCCAAGTGTGTCTCCTGCAGAATTGCTATTTGCATTCTTCACTTCTTAATGCAATTCAGTTCTCTTTCCTTTTTATCTATACCTATAAGGCCATTTATGTTCCAGGATAATATGGACAGCATAGCTATCATGTTAAAAAGCTATTGTTCCCACCTATTATACATGACAGCTTTTTTGAATGTGTATTTCCAGCTTTTGTGTTGCATGCATATATTATCATTTGGCAGACTGATCTTTTGTACATTTTTCTTTTCATCTCCATTTGAACCAATGTGACATCTTCAAGATTTTTTGTTTTAATGAAAACACTCAAACAGAAAACAAAATACAAAACACCCCATCCCCTATTAACTTGGAACTGCGGAACATGAAGCTTATGCCCCTCAGAAGGGAAAGGTTACCCCAAACTGACGGCTGCATCTACAGACATTTTATCTAACCTAAAATTAAGGTTATCGATGCTAAACTGATTGCTGCTTTTTTCTTTTCTTATCTCTTTTCCCCTCTTAGATATGAAAAAAAAGCTTGTATGCTTTCAGAAAACATTAATTTTTACGCCTAAGAAAATGTGCACTGAATATCTTTAAATAAAACTACAGTGTGTATTGTTTTCTGTAGACTGCATTAAAGTATTAAGGCTGCTAAGGTACCTCTTATTCACTTCCCATAATTTTAGACTTAATTTATTCACTGATCTGCTTGGCTTACCATATTACCTTTAAATTTTACATTTCCTTCAGGAAAGAAAACTCAGAATTCTTGAGATGAACTGCTTGCACCTGTGGACAGCTGTCTCAGTGGAAATGTACTCAGTAACAAGTCTTTGTACATTTTACTATGAAAAGAATGCACAGCTGCCCTCAGCTGCAGATGTCTCACTTACACTGAACATTTGCCAGTGAAAAACAAAAAAAAAAATCTAATGTCTTTGCAGTTGTAATAACTTACCATTTTCATGGCTTTCATCATTTGTCTTATTTTTAAAGTCTACATGCTTACAAACACATATGTTTACATCTTAAGCCAAAGGTAGTAAACTAAACATTCACCCTTGTAAAATAAAAAGAAAATATCCTTATTCTACATATAATCTAATTAGTGCACTTTTACACTACACCCCAGTGCAGCAGCCCAAGATCGCAGCATATGAACATTAGACTTACTTTTGTCCAGCCTTTTTTCTGTTGTTATACTGTAAAACGTATATGTCTTACAACTAAAAAGTACTTATTATACCTTTACCAAATACAACAATCAATGAAAAGACTCCCCAACATTTAGAATTCCCGACTACACAAAACTGTTTTACTGTATATAACGTGCAGTTTATATCATGACATGTTCTATACAAACACTAGTAAGAACAAAATGTGTTTTACTTATAGTTTTACCCTTTTAGTGTCCCTGTAAATATCAATATATAAAGTGGGGTATATGTTTTATAGTCCAAGTTTAACAAAGTCAGCAAAGTCCAGTGTTTTTAACCACTTTTTCTTGCAAAACCATATTTCACAAATGTAAGATTTTTTTTAATTGTCCTCCATTTATTCAGTAATTTCAGAGTTGCTGGTGGTCTTCATTGTTCATCTACATCTCCCAACAACAATCTTTGGTTCAAGTCCATGGTAACGATGATTCTTCTAGTTAACTCCTGTGTGTGTTTTCCTCTCTCTCTCTCATTTTTCTTTGGAACATTGGAAAAGGTTTTACTGTAAGTCTCTTTATGAAACTTACTGTCAGAAGAATGGGAAGCAGAGTCACCTTCTTTTTGCTGACTCACTTTTTGTTGGGTAAACATTATTTCCTCCTTAGACTGCTCTACATCAAAATGACTTTAGTTCTCCAGAAAAAAAAAAACACTTTGAAGACAGCTGGTTATAGCAACTTGAATCTCACACCTGTCTCTTGACATTTCCTGATTGCTGGGATACATTTGCTTCTCTTCTACCTGGTATACAGTGATTAATACTTTTCTACAAACATTCTGCTGTCTCCAGTTTTTAATACTTTGCCTTATTGACATAATTTTGCCAGGATTAATTCTTTCTGCTGCTACTGCTGGTTGTCACACTGCCAGCCCAGATGTATGGAAGTTTGTAAATAATTCTATGTCATTTGTGAATATTGATATGATTTATACAGAACTGTATGTTATGTACTTAGGTAAGATGTATCCACAGTGTACTCTGCTGGAACATAGAAGATTAACTTGCAAAACTTAAGAATAGTTGAGGTTGTTACTTTATAGCTGGTCCATCAACAAAAGATGTTATCTCTAAGTTTCAGTTCAGTAGCAGACACAATGTCCAGAACTAGAAGTTTTCTGTATTGTCTTGGAGAGAAGTCATTACTAGGTTTCAAATATAAAAGCGTTTTATTGTTTTACGACTTCCAAGATCTGCAAACATCTGAAATATATGTATTTTTAACACAGAGATGTCAAAGTCTGTTAAGATTCTGTTTAGCCTGGGAACTGAAGTCAGGTGACAAAGAGCGATGTCATCCAAGCTGGCCCAGCAGTAATGTTTGATATTACTCTGATGACTCTTTCAGAGAGAGACTGTGCATTTTGTATTATGTCTTGGACCTAGCAAGAACAGCCACCCATCATCACCATCTGCACTTGCCTGGCTCTGTAAGAAAGTTTCTAGGGCATAGTAACTCTTTTTAGATATAGTTAGGAATATAGTAAAGATTAGTTTAGATGTTTTCTGTATTTATTTGAGACTGTCCAGCATTGTTGTTTTAAATATTTCCTGTGATTTTGAACTCTGAAGTTTCTGTGTTGGGTTACTGAGTATTGTCTTGTTCTTTTATTATTTATTAAATATATTTAAACCTGTCTTTGTGGCCGATATTTGTGAGACATATTTAAGTTGTTAGATAGGGTCTATGTTAAATGAATGAACGATCATAATGTCGAGTGCAACATACTCGACACATTATGATCGTAAGTTCAAAACCTTGAACCCTTAAAAGCCTGAAACAAACAAAAACGAACATTTGTCCCACACCTCCCCTACACTAACATACAAAACACACACATATAACCAATTCATACAAACCCCTACACACTCACATCATTCAAACACTAACACACCTACACAAACACACCTACTTTTAAAATAACAAGCGATTACTGGGAAATTGCCCTTTCCCCAATGTACAGTGATCTCGGAGTTGGTATATTAAACAAAGCAGCCTGTGACGTAGCCATTCAGAACCATGTAGCGAGTCTACGTCACATGCTACACTGACTAGGATGGCCGACCAAAACATTTCGGAACTCCAAATTTTGGCATTTGGAGTGTCCGATTAAATGAACGATCAATCAAACGTTGTCGAGTATGTTGTACTCGACATTTTGATCATTTGTTCATTTAACATAGACCCGTTAGAGAGAGTACTTGCATATGTATTTAATGACACTGTACAGGCCACTCCAATAGCCTTGCTTGGTCAGAGTACTGTTTCGATTATTAGTAACATTACACAGTAGGATTGGACACCTTTTGTTAAGGGCCTAGAGTAGCTAATAAGAGTGGTTGGTGGCAGTGATAACTACCTTATAGTCTGGGCAGAAGGGGCATAGCTAGTAATCCTGTCCCAGCCTTTCCCATGTGTGTGTGTGTATAAATCAAATCTCAAAGTGTGTTTGTGTGTGTCAGCTACTTGGGCAGGGACACACACTGGTTGGACAGAGAGGGTGCTGGAGGTTTTGGCTTGACCATTCAGCTGAGATCTCAACCCTGTAGCTGTGCCAGTCGGGAGTCTGATTAGGGATCTGGAGAAAGAGGGAGAAACCAGCCCCAGAATGACTGTGGTCTCTCTGTGCTCTTAAGGGAAATTGTACTTTACTGTGTGTGTACTTGTCATTCTCCCAGTGTATATGTCTCCTATGTTGCCAGTAGTGAGGATTGAGGCTCTTTGATTACTGGGCCAGTGCAGGGGTGTCACACTGGTATTATTGCATCTTTACTAATATAGGTCTTTGCTACTCTCTCATGGCCAGGTTTGGAGCATACACTTGATTTGCCCTTTCAATTAAGACATTCTGCTGTGTTGCGTAACACCAGTCCATTAGCTTATTTGTGCTTTCATTAAATTAATACAGTATTCCACAAAAAACATAAACTGCACCAAATGATGAATTTCAGGTAGTCATCCAATAGAGGCTGTCCAATTCAAAAATCTCAGCCGTTCGCTTCAACAGTTTATTAAAACACACAGCACAAAAAATATCGGATTAAGCGCTTTCATCTCTTGTCTAGAGACTTCATCAGAATCAATTACCAACAAAGTAAGTTCATTTAAATAGTCACTCTATTGCACAAGCATCCTCTTCATTGGATTCATTTGTACTACCAATAATAATGAGCAAAATATGTTTTTGTTTTTAGTTTGAGGAAGTATATTTAGGTAATGGTACTAATGCATAGAACAGGATGTGACATGTTGTTTTACAAGTAGAGCTTGTGCACTTTAATTGTGAACGTACTATTTACTAACTGTATATTTAACCAATGAAGAGGATGCTTGTGCAATAGAGTGACTATTTAAATGAACTTACTTTGTTGGTAATTGATTCTGATGAAGTCTCTGGACAAGAGATGAAAGTGCTTAATCCGATATTTTTTGTGCTGTGCGTTTTAATAAACTGTTGAAGTGAATGGCTGAGATTTTTGAATTGGACAGCCTCTATTGGATGACTACCTGAAATTCATCATTTGGTGCAGTTTGTGTTTTTTGTGGATTACTAGTTACGTGTTTGTTCGGGGTGTCTCCTGAGGAGTCCTTTATAATGAGTAACAACCACAGCAATAACGACGACAGCTCATTGCTGTCTGAATTATTGAAACTTATACAATCTTATTCGCAAAATGGCACTGGGACTACAGTCATTGATTCCAGTATTCCTTGCGCACAGAGCAGTCCAAGTTTGGGGAGGGACTTGGCGGTGACGTCAGACGCTGAAGAGCCAGGAACTGCTAGACCAACAAGACAAGATGGAGACGTCCGTAATACCCGCCCAGCTAGAGGAACCGGTTTGGAGAACAGGACTACTTCCAATTGAGATATGAACCATGCCGATAGAGGCGATTTGCAGGATCGTTATGGGAAATTGGACTTTTATTCTTGGCTGGACAATTCCTCTTCTACTACTAGAGACAGAAACGATCCAAAGCGCTCCAGACATGTGGGGCCATTTAAGGAACAGTGTAAGAGATTCAAGAATCATTTAACTAAATATAAAACATTAGTTTTGGACAATTGGTATCTAATGCAATGTGTTAAAAATAAGATTGTACCTAAAGGCTTATGCTTGATAAAATTTCCAAATAACACAGTGAAAGATTCTGAATTTTATAATGTGATTAAGAATATATTGAATGACTATGGTATTTTAATTTTAAAAGCTATGATAAAAAACAACGAAGCATTGATGGCAGAACACAAAGTGTTTATTGACCAATTATACAGACATATCACTAATGATTTATTATTCAATGTAAATGAATATAAGGGTGTGTATTATAGAGCTATGCAAGATGTTGATTTTACGATGCAAAAAAATCAAAAAAGGAAACTTGTTAAAATGGAAAGGGATTTATATGACTATGAGCAGGGTAGAGCATACCCGGTTAACGACAATATATTGATGGGTGGACATCATAGGGGGGCACAAAAAGAAGGTTACAACAAAGTACAATACTCACGGTATCAATCTAAGTATGCTAAGGGGGATGGGTATACTTATGAGAATGAAGGAAATTTTGATGAGGATGAGGTTGAACATGGCCATCCCAACAATCATTATTTATCTAGTTCCCCTTTAGGGGCAGAGGGCCCAAGAAAATCAGAGAGAGTACGTCAAAGGCAAAAACAACCGACTTATGCAGAAGCCATACGATACCCACATCCGTACACCTAATAAGTGAGAATGAGCAAAGTGGAGCAGCCACAGTTAAGTTTGATGGAGCTATTGGGCTTAGGAACTGTGAGAATATGAGTGAAGGGAGAAATGATTGTTCTGAGTTGGAAGCTGATCAGGATAATATGTATATTTCTAGGTGTGATCTCTCCAATAATTTTGATAGAAATGAGGGACAGGATGATGATGAATATCATGAAGTTATGATAAATCAAGCTACACCAGATATGTTTAACCAGACAATTGTAGGACAGAATGAAGAGAGACAAATAATTTATCAACAGCAGAACTTTACTATTTATAATTATACGGAATTACAGATAGATGAAACTTATTTTTCTTTATTTTTAAAGGGGTTTTCATTTGTACCAGCCATGACTCCTAGTTTAGAAGACATTTTGATAGATATAAAACTTTTTACTAGGAGTTTAAACTTGGAGCATTTATTTAAGAACAAGCCCAAGGAATTGAATAGGAACAAGGCTTTGACTAGGAGAAGCACCTACAATCCCCCATTACATCAAGACATACACAATTTTGAAATATGTCTAACTGGATTAGTTAGAATTAATTATTATAGTAATAGGAACAACCATTCCAATTTGTCTGTGGATGAAAATAGATTATTAACACAGTTAGGGAATGATGAAAAAATACGTATAATGAAACCTGACAAAGGGGGAGGTGTGATGGAGCAGTGAGAATATACGGCCAAAATGTTACAAATTCCTGACAATGTTACATGTTACTCTCTAGTTTCAAGAAATGAAGTGAATATTTCCTATAGGAGAATTGACCTCATCTTAGAAGATAACCTTATGCAAGGGCTTATTGATATGGACCTTTATCAATACTTTAAAGTTAGTAATCCAATTATTCCAGCTATATTCGGGATCCCCAAGATACATAAAGGGATCCAAAATCCACCTATGAGGCCCATTGTTACTTCTAGAGGTTCCAAAGCACAACCTATGGCCATTTATGTTGATAATAAAATCAAGAGGTTTCATAAGGGCTATGAACATATACTTATTGACTCCTGGGATTTTTTTGAGAAAATAGGAAAATCAGAATTTTTGCCGGAAGCTATTTTTATAACAATAGATGTAAAAGATTTGTTCTCAGTTATTCCCCACAATGTGGGAATGAACTGGTTTGAACAAATGATTACTGAATTTGGCTTTTTAACAGCTGATGAATATATGCTGGTATTGGAAAATATGTTTTAAAGTACAACTACATACACTTTCAGGGTGATCTATACCATCAGTTGCATGGTGTGGCTTTGGATTCTGTGTGTGCTCCCCTATATGCCAACATAGTCATGTTATATTGGGTGAAGCAGTACATATTTGGAACATTGTTTTCTAAATATATCCGGGGATATTACTGATTCCTGGATGATATTTTATTGTTTGGGAGGGGAGTGAAGAAATGATTCCAAAATGTATGGAATATTTGAAACAAACTACAAAATTCTTGGAGTTTACACATGAGTGACAGTATAGAAGCTAATTATTTAGATGTCACAATCTCAAAAGATAATGATAATAAAAAATACAAATACAAAATATATCGCAAGGACTGCTTCTCCAATGCATATTTGCATTATGATTGTGACCATCCGTCCTTTTTGAAAAGGACAGATGGTTCGTATAGCTCGTATGATGTCTGATGAGGAAGAATTTTTGAAAGAAATAAATTTTGTTCATGAGTTATTTAGAGATAGGGGATATCCTGATAGAATTAATGTCCCAATAAAAGAAGCCATTATTCATGGTTGGGGTGACGCTTATAAACCATTGCTGAATAGTGGATTAAGAACTGGAGAACAAAGTACTGAATTGTCCAAAGAACAAAACAACAAAGTTAATCCATATTTAATACTTACATATAGTAATAATATAATATAGTTGAAGAAATGTATTAACATAGTGTGGAGCATTTTTAAAAAGATACCATCTAATGTGGATTGTTTTTCTAGACCCTTAAGAATTAGTTATAGAAGAAATAGGAATTTGAACGAAATATATGAACAAAAGAAAGAAGAGACACTTAGAGGAGCAGCAAATAGAGTTGGTACCTTTAAATGTGGTAGATGTAAGCAATGTACATTTATGGCTGGTACTAAAGAATTAAGCATTGCAAGCATAAACTATTCAATGAAAGCCAAGAAATATTATAGCTGTTACACTAAGGGTGTGGTTTACCTTGCTTACTGTATTAAATGTTGGGCATATTATGTAGGCAAGATGGAGAGATTCCTTAGATAGAGAATATATGAACATATTAGAGACATAGATAAAATGAATGAGCATAATGCCCTATATAGACACAAATTGAACTGCCAGCAAACGGAGTTTAGATTTTGGGTATTGGAAGAAGTTTTATTGGAAGAAAGAGGGGGTGATTGGGAAACAAAATTGGAGTTTCGAGAATTAATTTGACAATTGAGGTTAGATGCTATACATTGTTGTGGCCTCAATGACCATCTATCCATTACCCCAGTTCTTAAATTGAAAGCTTTGGACCCTAAAAGACATTAAATTTATATAGGGGGTTTCATACTATTACAACAATAACAATTATAAAACAATATAAGTAATACTATGGTTAAGTTGGTATTTTATGTATTTTAAGTATTTTATGATTTTAGGATAGCGCACATATATATATAAGTACATATTTCTTATTTTACAATATATTAACAATATATATATATATATATATTTTATTTTATTATATAATAGTATATATTTATTTATTCATTCATTTGTACTACCAATAGTAATGAGCAAAATATGTTTTTGTTTTTAGTTTGAGGAAATATATTTAAGTAATGGTACTAATGCATAGAACAGGATGTGACGTTGTTTTTCAAGTAGAGCTTGTGCACTTTAATTGTGAATGTACTATTTACTAATTGTATATTTAACTAATGAAGAGGATGCTTTTGCAATAGAGTGACTATTTAAATGAACTTACTTTGTTGGTAATTGATTCTGATGAAGTCTCTGGACAAGAGATGAAAGCGCTTAATCCGATATTGTTTGTGCTGTGTGTTTTAATAAACTGTTGAAGCGAACGGCTGAGATTTTTGAATTGGACAACCTCTATTGGATGACTACCTGAAATTCATCAAAGTAATACAGTATGTTCTTTCCAGTTTCTCAGGTACAGCAGAAAATCTGTTTTTTTCTGCATACTCTGTCTCCTAACTCTACTATTTTTAAGCAGTTTTTTCTTGAGAAATCTCATATTCATCCAGCTTTTTTCTTCATGTCAGCCTCTGATTTTCACAGTTTTGTTATTTCATCATGGCTAGTTAAAGCTTCTTCTATTTTTCCAGCCTTTTGTTGTTTTAATTGATACATTTGTTATGTGTTTCATTTATTTTAATCACATCTGAGTACATTCAGTTTATTTTTGCTAAATTACTGGAAGCCATCTGTTGAACCAAAGCTGAAGCTTGAATTGCTTTTTGCTGACCATAGTTGAATTTCTTTCAGGTTTTCCAAATTTATTCTTTGCTGGCATCCAGGCAGTATATTTACTAGCCAGTAACTGAATTTTACAAAAAAAAAATCAGTGGCATTCCTTTTTTCTCAGTTTGTTTCCACACTGGGGGTGCTGAATTTATGCTGTTGATCAGTGTGCAGCCATCTTGGAAGTACCTCTGGCAGAGTTTTTAGATGAGTCTGTAACAGAAGCTGCAGTTAAAAAAGGGGTAATTATTAGATCATGTAAAGTATTTCCTGATAACTATAAGAATCAGTGAGTGGATGTTATGGAGTGGAAAAGCAATTTACAAAGAAACAGTGAGGGGGTCATCTGTATGGCTCCCAAGTATGCAACCAATTGAGTCTAGAAGGTTAGGGAATTTTCCTTGGGAGTATTTATACAGGTATTTTATTTCCCAAGCAGACTCCAGAGAATTTTTCTCAGGCAATTGATGGAGGTGTTATGTGAAAAAGAGAGTTAACTGTGAACATGTTTTATGAGGGTGTAACAAACTGGCAGATTTAAAAAAAATTCCTCACAGAGCACTCTTGTCAGAAATGTTGAGGGAGCAAATGACTCTAACTAAAGAAATTCTTTTGAGCTAGGACACAGGATCTGAGTTTTGTAAGGCCTTAGTAAATGTAATGCTTTTGGCTGCCAAAAAGTGATTACTTGAAAATAAAAAATGGAAATCTAAACCAGTTGTGACTGAAGTACTGAATATTGTGAAAAAGAGACAAAAGAACTCAAGGTGAAATCTTTAGAAATGGAAGGAGCAAATTACATAGAACTAAATGGAATTTTTAGGAACAATACATGCAGAATAATGTTCAGTGGTAGGCATACCTCTCAACCAGGAAACATTAAAAATCTGGACAAGGCCCATGAAAAAGCGGTACAAATCTATATGCTGATTAACATATAATTTGCATACATAATTATGTAATCCCACCCACTCCAGTGGAATTGTGGGATACCAACTTTCAAATGCAAATTGAAGAATAGACAACCAAAATATGGCACCAGAGTCCCCCTTCAGCCATTCCAATGTCCCATTATCTGGCTATTTTGCCCCATTTACCATAAACACTAGTGTGTGCATACTGCTTTACTGCTACAATGATTATTTGGATTTTATTTTTATATTTTACAGCACAATGCACACATACTAATAGACATGTGTTAAACAAAGCAATACTGTCTCACAATGAAAATAGACTTGGCATTCAAACTTCTCTGCTCTTGAAACACACATTCATTGAAACAGCATTGAAACCCACACCACATCCAAAGAAAATGCATGTGGCCATTGGTGGATAAAGATTACCTTTGGGCTGTTTTCAAATCATTGGCCCCTTGCACACAAAACAAGAAACATACACATGCTCTTTTCTTTGATACACCTTCCTGACTTAAATTATATTCCTTGTATAATACAGCACACTTGTTAGACAGAGTGCATTTTAAATTTATTGTTTGAACATTTTTCCAGTAGGCTGTACTGCAGGCAGTGAAACAAAATGCATGAACCAATAATGGCAAAAGTGCCCAATTCAGAACATTTCCATCATAAAAGTCTACTCGCACCCACACTATAAATAGAATGACAGTAGTGTAAGCCCATAGGCATCTTGCACTTATTTTCAATTTTTTTTTTTGGGGGGGGGGGGCAAAAGGCCAAAAACCTGCAGGGACACATTTTAAACATTGCTTGTATAATTTTGGAAAGTTGCTAGAGTAGAATGTGTTGCCACCATGCATTTCATTGGCAAGTCTTGAACCCAGGACCCTGTGCACTACAGTCAGAGCAACATACCACTATGCCAAATCAGCAGCTTTCTGAAAGATAGGAAGACTGAAACTTAAATGGCTATCATTTAGTGAATTCAGTTCTCACTTCTCACCATAGCCCTCAACCTCTTAGCACAAAAAACCTGGACAAAGCCAAAAATGGGGGAACACAAATTCAGTTCTCACTTCTCACCATAGCTCGCAACCTCTTAGCACAAAAAACCTGGACAAAGCCAATAATGGGGGAATACAAATTCAGTTTTTACTTCTCACCATAGCTCGCAACCTCTTAGCACAAAAAACCTGGACAAATTCACAAGTGGTGGTGACTAGGGACTTTAGGCTCTTTTTACCCTGTACCCAAGGTACAGGGTTTGAGCCTGAGTATCTCTAGCCCCCAGATTTATTAAAATGGGGCCATTTCACACACACACTATTTGATCAGAGTAAATCTTAGCAAAGAATGTTTTACATACAAGAAATCAAATTAGCTAGTGAGTTTCTTAATACTACATTGTACACACAATGTAGTATTAAGAAATACACTAGCTAAATAATGCTACATTTTACACAAAAGGCCACATTCAATGTTTCAGAATGTCAGAAATTGAGTAATCATAGTTCTTAGTGAGACTACGGATCTTCTCCCTCACAGGTGAGGACAGGAAGTGAGAACATGGACTTCATAAACACTGACATCACTAACTGGACTATATTAACAGTGATTAAGCTCATAAGAAACATGGCAGATTCTACTGTTAATTAAAATCAACTATGTTTCTCTCTTTAGTTGCTGTACACAGTTACCTGTTTATAAAGTAGCTGTACTATGTTTTGGTATGTTCTACCTGAAAGGTTCCTTCCCTCCTGCATGATTTATTTCTGCATAACTGGATAATATTGTGGGTTTGACTCCATAGATACTGCACTTACAGTGAATTCTCTTTTCCATGAAGGTGCTGATCAGCTTATGAATACAACGTTCTAAAAGTCATCAACCACATCAAGTAAAAACAACCCACAAATCTGACAACCATGCCAAAGGAAGCTCGAGAAACTATAAAATAGAACTTTTAAAAAGATTTATTGAAATGCTTTCCGTCCCCAATAATTACAATAAATTGTTTTAAAAGTTCTATTTTATAGTTTCCCGAGCTTCCTTTGGCGTGGTTGTCAGATTTGTGGTTTGATGTCAGGAAAAAAGGCGAATGGAGATTAATTATCTTCAAAATAACCAGATAATAGATAGAGATTTTTGGGAAAGCTGTCCTCCTGAAGAATGTGATCCAGAAGCAGACTGTGATCATTGATAGCCAAAGGTGTTGCACGAGTATTAGGTGCTGGCCTACAATAGAGGAAAGCAACGCTGAAGTATGCACAATCTACTTTCCAAAATACTTGTAAAAGAGCTACTTTTACAACTGCTGTATTTTTCCTTATTATTTATCTTTTTTTTTCTGCCATACTGTACTATCTTACATCTGCATGCATTTTCCTGCTGTCTCATTAGTGCCTTGCTCAAAAAGCCATGCATAGATTTCCTTACTTCATATTTTATATAATGAGGATGATGTATGTGTCTTTGGCAGTTTTGTTTCTGAGTACTTATAGTAAAAAGCCACAAGAATGACACTGCACTGGCTGCACTTTTACCCAAAAATGAAAAAAAAAATCAGCTTAATAAAATAAATATCTGATGAAAGTTTCTGCATGAAAGAACAGGTGGCTTGTGCTTTGTCTTATTAAAGTATGTGTGTTTTCCAGCGACAGCTTTTTTATTTATATCAAGGATAATGTAAGTCCATACCATGTGCTGGAACCTACTCTGACTAGTGGATTTACACTAGTTTTTTACTTAACTTAGGGAAGAAAAGATAATTGCACAGATATAAACTGCAAATATGTAGTTGGACTTAAAAGAATGCACTCATAGCAAATGGAGTTGCAGTTGTAAATTAAAAAATATATTGCTAGCCTGCCTTCTTTGGAAAGTAGTGAAGCTGTACGCACATATTCTAAGAGTTAAGAGTGGCTGGAAAAGTAAGCAGCTACTCAGGTTACCATAGCAATAATCATTAAATAATCATTACCAGTACCCTTAAACACCACTGACATTAGTACAATACTGAAATCATGTGGTCAGTTGTGCAGAAAGATTCTTGAGAATGCCATGTTCTTCATTTTCTTTGTGGAATTCATTCATAAACTACAATACCTTATTGCAAGTCCATTCCCGCTCGCATTTATAAATCCTGGTCGTTGCCTTCCTCCATTTGGAATAAATCGTATAATGCCTTTCCCAAGTCATTCTGTTGCCATTCCCGCTTGCAGAGCGGCCAGCCAGAAATACGTGCATGAAGTGAGCTCCTTGAGCTCAATTCTGACAGGCTGGTAGCCCTGACAGAACTGTCGTCATCGCTCATGTGTTGACGTCAGCTCAAGCGCGAAAAAGAAAAAAAATCGGAAATGAAGGGGTGCCACTTGTGAATTGTGGCACCCTTTCATTTGGACCCCAAAACTTGGTAAAAACGGAGTAATTCGGTACGGTTGGGAGGTATGGTGGTAGGTGTGAGGTTTAAGGCATGGAACTGAATAATTTATATATGTTGGGGTGAATGACAGAAAAAGGTTTTGTATGTAGTATATAATGCACGTCAACAAAAATGTTAATATGGTTTGTTTTCTTTTCTATTAATGTTTGTGTATCTATGTCTTAACTGATAATTTAATAAAGGTGTTTAAAAAAACTTCAGGAACTCAGATCAACTATTTACTTTTTTTATGAATGTTAGAGTAAGGGGCAACCTGTATCTAAACATTCAGTTTCTAAATGGTTGTGTTATACTATTTCTTTTTGCTACACTAACCATAACAAGACATTGCTAGGCAGGATCAGAGTCCCTTTTGTCACCAATGCGGCAACTTTTGTAGCCTTTTGAAAAAAGGGGTGGACTGTAGAAATTTTTCCAGAGAAAGCATCTTTGGTCTTCTGTGCAAGTTTACTGAGCACTGCAAACTAAATTATTGTTTTTATAGGTCAAAAGCAGGCTGTGCTAAAAGTATCCCCCATGGTTTCCTGGACTTTAATCCTTCTACCTTCCATATTTCTGAGCTGTGTAATTTGGGTCATATAGCTTAGGCTACTGCAAGGGTGATCTAATATTGATTATAGTGTAGTTGTGTAATGAAACTTGCCATAACAGTAGATGTTCTGGTAGATCACTGTTGTAGTAACTGCACTCTCCCTTTACCCCCTATGTTTGATGTATTTGTGCCATGGTGTGGGATTTTATCTTTTTACCCATATCTGGCAGAGCTTTCACCTCCATCTCCTGAGACAAAGCTGTGATCTTTTGGCATGCTAGCTACTGTATTTTTACTGACGGCCTCAAGGTGTATAGTGGTTGGGAAATGTGGAAAAATACCTAAATCTTTGAAAGCAGGCCAGATAGTCCATTCCTTGGCAGAACATCCCATATAGCTTAGGCTACTGCAGTAGTGAAGTATTCATACATCTGCTGTTATGGTAAGTTCACTTACACAGCTGTACTTTGTCTCTCATTTAAGATGATAATAGCATTCAAGAAACCAGATTAAGATAGACTACACTGTTTCACTTTTGCGCAAGTATTAAGAGAAGCTATTGGATGAAAATATTTTTTTTAATTGAACTTCTACCTTTATACAGGGTCATAACTCATTACCTCATACGTGGTGTGAAATGTTGCACCTCTTACAGCCTACACACAATCGTGCATTCCAGAGCATTTTCTAAAAAAAATCAACTTAAAAACCATAACATAGTCTAAGCTTTTCTGTTGCAGGATATCCTAGATTAACAGTCTTAGTGTCATTTTATTAATAAATCCTTGCCCTTTCTACTACTGCCTATTGTAAGGTGTTAAGTCACTTAATTAAAAAGTCAGACTCAAGAAGGGACTGGACGCAGTAAGAAGCTATGGGTGTTAACTGAAACAATACAGAAAAGGCCCTATAGGTTTGAATGAGATAATGTAGTAAGATTCTTTCTTTAAGGCAGGGATTACTTCTACTGATCAAATATTTCAGGAGTGTCAGCGTTGTGAGCTGTGTAAATGTTTGTAATCAATACTTGGAAAGGTGCTGTTTTTAATCATAATAATTCCCTAATGTAGGCAAGACTATCCTCTTTAAGAGTGAACATGATGCTGTTATTAAAATGCAGTCATTTGTACAGTAAACTCTCAGTTAACCGGCACCCATGGGGATTGGTGGATGCTGGATAACTAGTTTCTGGCTGCTTGAGAGTTACTATTAAAACTAGGCCTCACTAATACTGCACCCTATACTATTTGTTTGGTTTGACTTGTTCTTAGTTTGGGGAGAGAGGGAGTTTATTCCTGTCTTCCTTTTTAAAACTTTAAAAACGTAAGGTATGTTTCTGCGGGGGGACAGAAAGTGCAACACATGAAAATTGTACTGTATTTCTTCAATTTTTTTTTATGGTTGCTTTAGAGTGCTGGTTGCTTGAGTTCCGGTTAACTAGAGTTTACTGTTTTAGATTTTTTGAGTCTGTTTCCCTTACTGTGTTAGAATTTTATGTCTTTAAGAACAGACCTACTTTTATTGTTTAGAACACTTCACTTTTTTTAATACTTCTGTTTTCCTTCTTAGGGAGTATGTCAGTTAGCAGGTGATAAAGATACTGATTACCTACACAGACGCATTGATATAAGGTAAGTTGGATTTTAATAATCCAATTTAATAATGACAA
Source organism: Protopterus annectens (assembly GCF_019279795.1). Taxonomy (NCBI): domain Eukaryota; kingdom Metazoa; phylum Chordata; order Ceratodontiformes; family Protopteridae; genus Protopterus; species Protopterus annectens. The sequence goes on from NC_056743.1 coordinate 438,818,737, forward strand.
ACAGATTTTTTGTTAATTCTTCTTTTTCTTTTGGGTTTTCCCAGTTAGGGGTCGCCACAGCTGAACTCTGGTCCGCTAATGATTGGCAGTAGATTTTTATGGTGCTGAGGTGCCAGCCCGATGACCAAGCTTCAACGAAGGCACGCCCTTCATGCATGTCTTTCCAACGCCACTCGACCGCGGGGAGGATATGCAGACTCCAAGAGAAGGCACTCCAGCCGAGAATCGAATGGGAGAACCTCTTGCTGTGAGGCAATAACGCTACCACTGCACCACCGCGGCATATTCCATAATGTACTAAGCATGACAGTATAATAAGGCTTAGTAGTAAAAAGTGTTCATGTCTTCTTGGTATAATAGCCAAGATGCTTAAGAACATATAATCCAAGTTGTAAGAAAACATTGACTAAATTAGCTCTTGATCTGGTTAGAAATTAAAGCCTTGTAACAGCACCAGTAGTTGAGCAGGGTTTCATTTCCTGGAGCTTATATTGAATATTGCAATTCTTAGGGATGTGGCTGCCAACCAAGGTCTCCTTCTCCATCTGACAGTGTAGTTTTGGGTGTCTGTTCTATTGCCATGCGTCTGGAGTCTTCTTTGATTGTTGCTGTCCTAGTATGTCATTCTGTGCTCTGTTCACTATTCACTGTGATATTTAAAGTACTTCTTGTTAATAAATTTGCAGTATGCTTTAAGAGATGTACCTTTCTGAGACTGTCAGAAATGACAAAAGAAACATGTATTGATACTGACATTGTCTACGCTAATGGATGCTTCTGATGCTGATATTACATGTTTGATAAATGGTAGACCTGACATTAAGTATTTCAACACTTTGGAAGTAAGAAGAGCATTAAAACATCTGAAAAAATGCCTGACTTTTGTTTCATGAAGGCAGACAAGGGAAATAGTTAAATTGTTGTGGATTTAATTTAGTGTATTACCAAAACAAAAGAATTGGTAGTGGATGACATCAGCTACAATCAAGTAACTTTGTCATCAGATGTTGTCAATCTTCACTTAATTCTTGACTGTGGGTTCGGTTCCATAGCTCAGAACCAACTCGGCTGTTATTCCAGCTTGCGTCTTTCATAAACTTTCGAGCACGGCTTTACCCATAATGCTCCTCTTAGTATTACCTCAGATCTCGTTTGCTGCTTTTAGCAGCAGACGGGTTTTTCCTGTCAGCTCTCGAGCAAAGTTATTTCTTTTAAACTGTAAGTGTTTTTTCTTTGAAAACATTTATTAGTTAGTTCTCTGTCTTTATTTCGCTTGCCCAACTCCTCTCTAGGCTCTTTCCTTAACATTTTTAGTGGTATTCTTCCTCTAGTTACCTCTACATTAAATCTTCCCTACCATTGTTGGTACATTCTTCTGCCTAACTTTACAAAAAAAAAACTTAAGCTTACCTTACGTTTCCTTCGTGTGTGCGTGTGTGTTTCTTTTGTTATGGCATAGAAGTCTAGGGATACTTCTGGCTTCAAAGGATGCTAGAAGTATGAGAGGAAATTGCCAAATTCAGGACATTCTCTGTGTCAACTGCTTGGGCTCGGTGCACTTTCAAGGAGACTGTGCTATTTGCCACAGCTTCAGTCACCAGGCCCTTAGGCCATATCTGCTTCTTCTAAATCCAAAACTGATATTAGCTGCCCACCACACAAGGAAAGAAGCCAGTGATTACCTTTATATTTTATTAAAATTATAGTCCAGTCCAGTAGTAGATCTACAATGTAGTCCCACAAAACAGGTAAAATAAGCACACACTGGATGCAATAAAATCCGGTTAGCAGCAAATACAAAGCATAAAATGCAGACTCCTCTAGTGCCTCGGCTCTTTGGCCTTTACAGAGTATATCCCTACTTCACATATTCTATCTTTAAATAGCATGATTACAAATAATTAACCAATCATAGACTTAAATTATTTAAAGAAAACATTTCCAATGACGTTCGATTCATTCCATACAGAATTCAAGTGTTAAACTTCAGAATTAAAGTAGATTCTAACTTCCAAAGTTGTCTTTTAATATCAAAGTCATACATTTGTTGTACTTGCCCCAAAATTGTAGCTTGTAAGTCTTGTATATTTCCACTGTGACATTCTTTAAAATGCAATGCAACAGGACTTTCTTCTTTGCCCTTCTTAACATCCCTAACATGTTCCTTCAAACTTTGTTTGAAACTTCTTTTACTTTCCCCATGTATACCTTACCACAGGGACATTTCAAACCATAACTTATTCCAGTACTGTCACAGGAAAATGTCCCTTTGCATGTAAAATATTTTTTCATTAATTTTATCAAAACTTTTTACTACATACTGGCAACAACTGCACTTTCCACAAGGGAAAGTACCTGTTGCACCTACCCCCAAACTCCTATGACCTACAGGCAGCTGAAACTTGCCATGCACCAAGAAATCTCTTATACTTACTTCTGCCTTTCGAATAAGAAAACATGGGATACTTACCCATGCACCAAGAAATCTCTTATACTTACTTCTACCTTTTGAATAAGAAAACATGGGATACTTACCCATGCACCAAGAAATCTATTATACTTACTTCTACCTTTTGAATAAGAAAACATGGGATACTTACTCATTTGCTCTTATATTACAGAATTTATTTTTTTCTAAAATACCCCAATGCTATTTTACCAGATTTATTAAAACTTCTGTAAACACTATATGTTTGGTCACATAACATATTTTTGTTTATCCTGTTGATGTACTTTGCCTTGCATGCTATACCCTGCTTTTAGTATTATTTTGTTGTACTACCCTCCTTTTATTTCTTCCACCACTGTTTCCTTGTAACATCTAGTTACAAACATGTGTGCTGCTTTTTTCTATTTCCTTCTCACACTCTTTTCTATCACTACATATTCTTTTTATTCTCAGAAATTCCCCATAGGGGCTAGATTTAACAGTGTGTGTGTGTGTGTGTGGGGGGGGGAGGGTTACAGCTTTCCCCATGCAGTATATGGCCACTCCCTTCAAATTTTCTATGTAAACTTGTTTGTATTCTACCATCATTAATGCCTTGCAAAGTTATATCAAGAAAGTTTACTTTAACACCTGTCTGTATTCCATCAAACTTGATATTATAGAGATTTATCTGAATTTTTTGCACAAATGTATTCACTTCTTCTCACCGCCCTTCACAAATGAATATTAAATCATCTGTAAATCTCTAATAACTTATGACATATTTCCTAAAAAATTCATTACTATGTACATATTTGTTTTCAAACATGCCCATGAAAAGATTTGCATACATGGGGGCAAAACCTGTCCCCATGTCTGTCCCACAAAGCTGCCTGTAAAGTTCCCCATTGAACTCAAAGATGTTATTTAAACAAAAAATGTATTAGTTCAATAATAAAATGTGTTTTAGGCAAGTCCTTATAAAAAAAAAAAATAATATTTCTTCTAAGCCATGTACATGTTCAGTGTTTGTATATAAACTGGCAACATCCATAACAATGAAAAACGTGTCCTCCTTCTACTTTAGATTTCTGATTTTACTTTAAAAAATCAAAGAAATCTTTGATATAAGACTTTAGCTTCTCTGCTTCTTCTTTCAAGTAGGAATGTAAAAAAAGAGCTAAGTTATGTGTGAAATAACTGCATGCAGAGAGTATGATAAGTCCTGCTGGATCCGCTAAACTTTTGTGTAATTTAGGGACACAAAATAAGTATGCCATAGTGTTATCTTTAACTGCTAATTTGTTATATACATCCTCTTGAGAAATATTTTAGTCTTAACCCCTTCATTAGCAGTTATTTGTATTTAATTACTGCTTCTTGATAACATCCCAGCTCCACCAATGCATAAACGTTAACATTCTTAAAATGAGCATAACACATATTCAGATACTGATTGTAATGAAGCACCACTAATTTACCCCCTTTATCTGATGGTTTAAACACCAATTCCCTATTTTCGCTTAACTTTAATAGACTTTTCCATTGTTCTCTACTTAAATTATATTTAACTTCTTTCTTGTTTTTATTCACTGTTTCAAGCTCTTTATCTGTTGAAAATTGCTGTACATTTTCATCCCTACACACAGAATAAAATCATTTTGTATATCACATTTTCAGTGTACCTGGGAAAGACAGTCCAAGGCACTTGGTCCTAGTTAGAGGCCAATTTGAACATCGGTGTTTTAGAGATGAGGGTAGTGCTTTTGGTGTTGCAAGTATTCCAAGAAACCCTTCCCGTGGGAGCAATTGTGATCCAGAAAATATGTCAGTTCTTTGGTACATCAGCAAACAAGGAGGAACCAGGTCTTACCCTCTTTGTCGAGAAGCACTCAGGGTATATCAATGGGAAATTTCATCCAACCGCTTCCTAATTGAAATGCACATTGCGGGGAACTCCAACCTGTTTGCGGACAAGTTGAGCAGGTGCATTCTGATGCCTCACGAGTGATCTCTCAATCCTTTGGTGATGGAAAGGATATTCCACCAGTGGGGCCAGCCCTGCTGCGATCTTTTTGCATCCCCCCCTGAAGAACAAGTGCTGTAGTTATTTGCTTTATCCCCCCCCCCCACTAGGGGAGCCACCAAGATATGCTCTCCTTCATGATTGGCCCTCCAGTCTTCTTTATTTTCCCCCAATACCTCTTATTTCCCAGTTTCTGAAGAAAGCCAGCAGGTCGAAGAACAGGATAATTCTCATTGTGCCATTCTGGCCTCGACAGATATGGTTCCCCTTCCTTTGGTCTTATCTAATTCGGAGACCTTGGACTCTGGACCCTGCTCCAGACCTCTTGTCCAATCCACAGGGGCTTGTTCATCTGAATCTTCAGAATCTCAAGCTCACTGTGTGGCTCCTCCAGATGTTCTTCGTGTTTCACTGTTGCAGTCATAACTGTAGGGTGCTCCCAGTCTTTCTTGCCGGTGGAAAGCAGCTTTTGTTGTTGTCGGTCCGTTCTTACTTTTCTTGTTCCTCCATGTCAGAAAAAGTTAATAAATTGTATGTGTGGGAACAAAAAATACCATAAAGATTTTCACTCTTACTGTCTACCTTGCTTAGGCCCTGACCACAACGCTTCTTGTTGTCGGTTCTGTGCCAGGTTCAAATTATTTTGGCAGACGCTTTCATTATAGAATGTCGCCGGACACACCGAATTCAAAAAAAGAGAAGAGAGAAATACAGGCCTCCGAGGTCCAAACAGGACTCAGCTGGAGCCAGCGTCCGTTCGGCTGTCGCCAGTGAGGCTTTTGCAGCCCCTGTCATCCGCCACTTCTGAACCGATGGCCGATACGACTTCTGGGGAGCCATCAAGGCCCACTATTTTAACTGCTGCAGGACCTTCCAGATGGGTCCGGAACCGCTGTGCAGGTACCCGGCTTCTGGGGTTTTCAGGCCTACTCACATCACAATTTCAAAGGCAAAGACAAAGACTCCTGTTAAGTCTAAAGTTCCTGCTCAAGCTGCTTCTGATCTACTCCCCAGGACACAGAAGCAATTATTAAAGATGGCTGAAGATTTGCTTACAATGATTAGGGGTTCTCACCCCTCCTGAGAAAAGGCCTCGACAGGATGTTACTCTGGATTCCTCTGACCAGGCTTCTGTATCTTCTGTTTCTTCCTCAGATCAGGACTATTCCTTTCCCCTATATGAGGATTTGGATGCTGAGGACTCAGGATTTCTCTTTGGGGAAACCTTGCATGAGATGAGGGAACATTTTCATTGGGAAGGACAGGAGTATTCTGCTTCCAAGAAGAGGCTTAGGAATTTCTTCTTCTTCCTCAGCATAGGCCTTTAGCTATCCCTCCTGTTTTGGACATTGTAGATGATGCTTTTCTGAGGCTAATTTGAATCCTGATTCCATGCCTCCTGCTCCTTCTAAGCCTGATAGATTTTATAGGGTTCCTGACTCTCATTTATTCTTATTTAAAATCCTTCTCTGGGATCCCGAAACTATTCTCAGGGCTCTAGGTTGCTACTTCTAAAAATCCTATTCCCTCTGAGAAGGATTTAGACAGGTAAAAGGTATATACTTCTCATACCCTGTCTAAGGGGGGCTAAATTGCCAGTTTTTCTATATGTTTAAGTATCAGCAATTTATTTTGTCTGTTTTAAAGCAAAAGCTTGTTTCCCTTCCTGCTTGTGCAGAGGATAAGGAACTTCAGGATGTCTTGCATGCTACTGAACAAGTGAACAAACATAGTTTACATTGTGGTTTTGATGCGGCTGCAGCCTCTGGTACTGTTATCAGGAGACATGCCTGGCTTCGTGAAACAAGTTTACCCCTGAACAGGTTAAGGCTATAGATAGATGCCCCTGTTCAACATGATGTTCTTTTGGATCCAAGGCTGAGGAAGTTATTAAAAGATGGAAGAAAAGGCAAAGTCTATGCAGACTGTAAAAGATTTCTTGCAAGTTCAGCCTCCTAGATTTTCCAGGAATTGGCCCTCTAAAATTGGTCCTTTCCCGTCTGACTGACAGGGCTCAAAGGGGAAGATATAGACGCCCAGAGGTTGTGGTCAAGGTCAGGCCTCTTACAGATCTAGACAATGGACTGCTTCTTCACCTAGAAGGGGAGAAGACAGATCCCAATCTCAAAGAAAGCAAACTCATGACTCTCTCTCGCGGGCTACAGGACCCCTTCACCTGGATGGAGGAAAACTGTCTCTTTTTACAGAAATTGACTCATATTAATGAGGACAGATGGGTATTGGACGTGATTTTAAAGGGTTAAATTCCACTTTCATTTTTTTTGCCCAGGGCTCACGCTTTGGATTCTGCCAGAAAACATCAATGGTCAGAGGCCTTAAATCAAGTGGATGCTCTTCTGGCCATGAGAGCCATAGAGCCTGTTCCACTCGGAGGATGGGAAAGGTCTGGCCATGAGAGCATAAGAGCCTGTCCCTCTCGGAGATGGAAGGTTTTATTCAAGACTGTTTCTGGTTCCAAGAAAACAAAACTCATGGAGACCTATTCTGGACCTTTCTGTGTTAAACACCTTTGGAAATTCCAAAATTCAAGATGCTTACTCGATGGTGACATTGGACTTAAAGGAAGCCTACTTACACATTCCCATCAGGCAGGAACGCAGGAAATTCCTCAGGTTCAAGGCAGGTTTGCCTGGCACCAGTAGTGGCTTACTGCAGACTTCAGGGATCAGATTTACCCCCTATTTGGACGCTGCTTTATCTTCAGGCAGACAGAAAGCTTCTTCTTTTCAACATCTCTCCTACTGGGATTCTCAGTGAACACAAAAAGTCACATTTGATCCCTTCTCAACAAATGGTATTCTTGGGAGCCCTCTTAAAATACAACCTTAAGGGGCCTCTCTCCAGAAAAAAAAAAAACAACGCTGGCTTCTTCAGCATCAGCACCTGGCTACCTCAGCTCACTCTGCAAGGGAAATTCGGAGCTCTGGGCAATGGCTTCCTGCATTTTTCTGTTGATTCTGGTGGTCCAGGGTATGCTTTTTAAACGAGGAGCCTTTTCGCTTACTCAACAACCTACTCATCAAATAACCACGACACGGACGCCTCTTGGGGAGCACACTTTCTAGACAATTCAGCAGAAGGGAAGTGGGACAAAGGACCACAACACTGGCACATCAATCTGAAAAGGAAAATGCCCTTCTAGCCTTCAAACGTTTTGGTATTTCCATTAAGATTCATGCTTCTGCTATTTCTGCTCATTTCAGTTCTGATCCTCCTGTTTTGTTTTATCTTTGAAGACTGTTCTTTGTTCTGTGCATACCTTTTCCAAGCACTATAATCTCCCTCCAGAGCTGTTCTGGCGTCAGGGTACTAGCTTGTACAGCCGACGCCGGACAGACTTTGGGATTTCTGGTCACACCTCTGCTGGCTGCCCAGGCAGGAGCAAGTTATGACCAACAGTGCAGCACAGTCAACACAACATCTACATTTATGGTAGGTGTACACAACTGTACTTTCCAATGACTGCCAGGCATCCTAGTCTGACTGCCCCAGTTCAGCCAATTGTTCTAGCCTGCCATAAACCTTCGACTAGAAGATTATACAACAGCAAGCAAAAATTTTCAAAATGGGCTACAGGGAATAATAATGACCCATATTCTGCACTAGTTGATAAGGTCTTAGAATTCTTAGCATCACTTTTCCATACGGGAGTGTCCTCAATGGTACAGGTGCAATTTTCAGCTTTCGTAACAGTTTAATGGTACAGCTCTAATGTCCCACAAACTTTGTAAAGCTTTTCTGAAAGGAACGCTAATAGTCAGACCTCCATAAAATGATCCTTCCACACCTTGGGACTTGAATCTGGTACTGCAGTCCATAATATATTCCCCATTCGAGCCAACTGCAAATTGCGATTTGAAGTATTTATCTTGAAAAACTTTATTTTTGATTGCTATTACCTCTGCTAGGAAATTTTCAGAACTACAAGCCTTATCTTGCAAGTCCTCTTACCTAATTTTCCATAAAGACAGGGTGTCCTTCTGAACTAATCCAGCCTTTCTACCAAAAATAGTTTCTGAGACAAATATCAACTAGACCATAGAACTTCCTGTATTTTTTCCAAATTTTTCAAACAGAGGTGCATATTGTCTACATTTGCTAGATGTTCATAGACAATTACATTTTTACCTTCACAGAACAAAAGAATTCAGAAAATCTGACCAATTGTTTGTTTCTTTTTCTCCAACTACTCTAGGCAAACTAGTCTCTAAAGTTACTCTGCTAAACGGCTTAAGGATTGTAGAACCTTCACTTATTAAAAAATAAAAAAGGAAAGTGCAACTACCAGGCCCTGTAAAGGCACATTCTACAAGAATAATAGTCACTTCTACAGTTTATCATTCCAGAGCTCCAATGGATGATGTCCATGCAGCAGCTACTTGGGCATCCCCGCATACATTTATTACTCATTACAAGCTGGATATAGTCTCTAGGGCTTGAGCATTATTTGGATTGATGGTGCTCAGGAATAAACTTTTTTGAGACCTTCCAAGATTTAGGTAGCTGAGGAGTCTGTCCCCACAGTTAAGGATTAAGTGAAGATTGACAACATCAGATAAAGAAGTTATGTCTTACCATAGCGTTCCATCTCTGTTATCCATCTTCACTTATCTTTGATATTCTCCCCCTCCTCCCCCCTGCCTTTCAGGTTTTTGGTGGAACAGATCTATTCCAATAGATTGCATTTCCTTTTATGAGTACAGATATGGGAATTTCCTTTTATGAATACAGATATGGGAATTTCCTTTTATGAATACAGATATGGTCTCTGATCTGTTATTTCCTGTCTATCACTATTTTGTGCAAACTCGATCTGAGGTAATTCTGAGAGGAGCATTATGGGTAAAGGTGAGCTCAAGAGTTTTTGGAAGGCGCGAGCAGTAATAAAGTCCAAGTCTGTTCTGAGACACGGAATCGAACCCACAGTCAAGGATAAGTGAAAGATGGACAACACAAATGTAACATTATGGTAAGGCATGACTTATTTTTTTATTCATAGCAAATGTACTAGACTGTATGATATTTTGCTGCTTCTTTTGTATCAATGTTATGTTGATCTGGACATGTTTGATTATTTTAAAGTACCACAACCAAAAATGGTGGAAACAAAAAAGGATTCCAATAACCCCTTTTTTATCCAGTAGTAGAATATATATATATATATATATATATATATATATATATATATATATATATATATATATATATATATAAAACTAGATAGATATAGTATTATGAACCTGTTAGTTTAAAGTACTGGTCCATATACGAAAGGTTTCTGGAAATTCTTAGACCTATTAATTTGATGGGCAAGAAAACTTGTTTACAGTTGGAGTCTTCAGTTCCACAGGAGGTGTGCATTATACCTTTAAACCTGGAAACATCAAAAATCTTGGCAAAGGCCCATGAAAAGTATGTACAACTGGCCAAAAATCAGAATGCCAATTAACATAAAATATACATACATAATCATGTAACCCTGCACACTCCAGTGGGATTGTGGGATACCAACATGAAGATTGAAGTCACTAAATAATAATAAATAATGGCAAACGTTTGAATTTCAGAGTTCATATCCCTCAGAAAATAACATAATAATGCAAAACCTGTTATTCTAGCAACTATCTGAGTTTATAGATGCAATATTTAAAATCTATCCCTATTTTTGGGCCTTTGTCCCATTATTATTTTTGGCTTTGTACAGATTTCTTGCTCTGAGAGATTGAGAAGTATGTTTAAAATCTGTTGCTACTCGTGAGCCTTTGTGCCCCCTTTGTTTTAGGCTTTATCCAGATTTCTTGAGGTACGAGGTCGAGAGGTTTGCAAACCTCTGAACTGCTGCTGCTATAGCTTGATCGGTCTTAGTCCCCGCCCACAGACACAGTTGTGGTTCAGAAAATGCTTGCTAAACACAAATCCTGTTATTCCAACATCTTTACAATTTTTAGGCTTTATCCATATTTCTTCAATGACTAGGTCAAGAGGTATGCAAACCTCTGAGCTGCTGCTACTGCTTGATAAATCTTAATCCCTGCCCCCAAACAAAAGTGTGGTTCAGAAAATACATGCTAAGCACAAGCCCTGTTATTCAAGCAACTTTACAATGTAGGTTTTATCCAGATTTCCTTTGCTACGAGGTCGAGAGGTATTCAAACCTCTGAACTGTGGCTGAAACCGTTCTGTCGGTGTAACTCACTGTTTCATAGACACAGGCATGCACATACACACACACACACACACACACACACACACACACACACACACACACACGCACACGTCTGCTTTCATTCAAGCAAGCAGACATACACTGACGATACATTCAGATTAATATATTAAAGTTCTGCATCGTTTCTTTTGTTAAAAAGTTATGGTACTACACATAAATAATGCCTGCTTATATTACGTCACATCATATGCTTAATACTTTACTAACATCCAGTGCCTCCAAAGCCAGGCAATGCCAGTGAAAAGGGTCAGCATTTAAAAAAACAGTCATGTCCACTGTTTTAAAAAAATTCCAAAACATGCATCCATGTGCTGCAAGTCGTGGGCGGGCCTGCACTCATAAGCAACTTTTTTTCATTTTTAAAGCTGTTTTACAGGCAGTCAGGTTAGGTCTCAGAACACTGCCATCATCATGCACACCCCTGCACGTTGATGGCATTGCGGAATATGCTGGCGATGGGCAATGACATCAACATTCTCAAAAAAATTGTAAATAAAAAAAAAAATCATGATTTGAAAGGGCTAGTCAGGAATTCGTTGCACCCCATTATTTTAGCCTCAAAACTGGGAAATTCCAAGGAATTCAGTACGGTTGAGAGGTATGTTTTGCATTGACTGTGTGAGAGCCTGTGTGAGAGTTTTGGTTTCTGGTTAATCCTGTTATGGCTGCTCTTTACTCCATTCTCCCTATTTGCTACTCCCACCCCTACCCACTGATTATCTTCATTAATCAGCCCCCTCCTAGGGTGCCATCTTTAATCCAACTCTCTACTACCTAACTCTCATTCATTTCATCCTGTAGCTGTTGTACCTTCCCTACCCCTCTGTTCATTGTGCCTGCACAGTAAGTTACTTTGCATTACTGTCCTCTTATTACTGTTAGCTGCTGATTTATTTGGTTATTACTGTTAAATACTGAGGTATTTGATGGTGCTAAGCTGTAATTGCTGTTCAGAACTCCTATATGTTTTGAGAGCTAGCTAATGTTCTAACTTACAAACTGCTTGTTATTTTTATCTTGTTTTATGAAGGTAGAGCTTTAATTGTTGAATATCTGCCAGGCATCCTGTTAACTGTTCTGCAGAGGTTATTCATGTTCTGATTACATTTGTAAACATTCCTATGGCATGCTACTGTCCTTAGAAGACTTACAGGCTGGACTTTATAACTGCTTTTATAGAAGGCTAAGTGAATGCAGTTCATGTTATTGTTAGTTCATACTGAATAACATAACTCTAGAATTATTGTCCTAGAACAGCCATACTTTGCTTTGTGCATTATATCCTGTGTGTATTCACTGTTGAATTATGCAGCTTTTATCACTTGACTTAGAGGCATGTTACTGCTGTTAGTCTGTGCTTTTACAGAGCTGATACTGTATGCAATATAATCAGTTTTAATTGTAATGTATGCAATATAATTAATTTTACTCTCCATCTCTATTCCTTGCATGCTCTCCATTTCACATTCTTGTAACCTTTGCACTAATTCTTCATTATTTACCTTTATTTTTCAGTTTGCACAGGTTTCTTTCCTGCGTGACCCCCCCCCACCCCCAACCTGGGATTAACTGCATAAAGTTAATATGGGTTGGGAGGGTGGCCTAATGGTTAAGGTGTTTGCCTTACAAACACAAAGGTGGGGGTTGAATTCTCTAGGGATAATACCGCTGGCTTAATAAGACCTTGAGCATAAGTAGCTAGTATAGCCTAACCTATGATGACTATAAAGCAATATCTACCTTCACCACTGAAGCTGGCTGTCTTAACTAAGTAAAACCTCTGGGAAACAAGAACCTGACTCCCTCCAGCTTTTCTATTGTAATAGGTGAATTACAATTTAGTTTTTGTAAAGTGTTGAGGCTTAAAGGTGTATGCACAACAACAGTGAAGGGATCCAGCCAGTTTTCACTAGATTGGGCCATAATACCTTGAATCAGCCTTATACTTGCACAGTGTTCCAGTCCCAAGCATTTACCGTTTAATTTGGTAAAGTTTTGCTTTTACTTTCATTATAGTTTCTATACTAATCACAACTCTCTCCATAATGGCCAAACAACCCTGTTTCTGTGCTTGCAGTGATAATTATTTAAAGTATTCCACAGCTACTCAGGTCAGACTTTTCTTAGATACTGATATTTTTAAGCTTATTCCTCACCTTACACTGATAGTTTTTCAGCCCTTCTCCCTGTGGGGGCTGGACCTGCTCCCTGCCCCCATCCCCGCCCTCCCCCCACAACATCATTCTTATACCTAAACTTACACCTCCCACACCTCACTTCCACCTATCCCAGGGGTCTGCAACCTGCGGCTCTGGAGCCGCATGTGGCTCTTCCACCCCTCTGCAGTGGCTCCCTGTACCTTTGAAAAATAGTGGCCACTGTACCGCACAACACACACACACACACACACACACACATAGAGACACACAGTGATCAAGCAATGCTGTTGTTGGGTCTTTCGACTTTTCCCGGTTAGGGGTTGCCACAGCAGAACTTCGCTCTGCTAATGACTGGCAGTAGATTTTTACGTGCCGAGTTGCCAGCCCTGATGCACAACCTTCAATGAAGGTACGCCCATTCACGTATGTCTCCACACAGAAGACACTCTAGCTGAGAATCGAACAGGACAATGTCTTACTGTGAGGCGACAACACTACCGCAGCACCACCACCGCAGTTACAGTGATCAAGCGATGAACTTTTAAATATTCCTGTTATAAACTTGCTAGACTAACTCGGTTTCTGTTGCCATGCATTCCACACACACTGACAGCAGCAGCAGCATCTCCTGAAAGGTTTCATTACGTCTCAGTCTTACCACAAGAAATCTGGACAGAGCAACAAATAAAGGGGAACAAAGGAACAAAAATAGGGGCAGACTTTAAATATTGCTCTTATAAACTTATAAACTTAGGTTTAATTAGGTTTATATTTGTTTGACATTGATCTTGATTATCAATTTGTTTTAGGTATTGTATGTAGTTTTTTGTTCAGTTTATTTAGTAGTTAAGAATCTAGTAGTTTAGATATGGTAGTATTTTTGGTAAATATCTTGGTTGCAGTCATATATGCTAGATGGAGAGGCGTTGAGAGCGTCAGATGTATGAGCAATCTGTTTTGGCTATTAGTACTTTTGAACACGAACATCTCTGAATTGGATTGCTCATGTCTTGCCTTGTTTTGGTTTGTTTTGTTTGTGGGGAATGATCGGATGGCAAGGATGATGCATCCTATGGTGAGCGGCTTTTGCTATTACAGTTTTTTCAATAGTTATTAGTTTATAGGTGTTGGTTGATCATCTGGAATGGAGCCGGTTAAGCGACGCTACTGGATGAGGCTTAAATGCCGATTTGTTTTGTAACTGAGGGGTGTTTTAAACCTTTTTAGTCAACTGGTAGCAAAACTACCTCCTTTTAACAGGTCAAGATATGGTGTTTGTTTATCCGCCAGGCACGGTTATCAGATATTCTGCGATGTAGCTTTATAGGTGAGTGACAAACATTTGGAGAGCCTGATATGAATGAATTACTTGTTTTGAGAGTTTGGCGATCCTGCATATGAACGCTCATGAACTTGGAAGCTTTCGTTTTTGTCTCTGAGTAATGTTGGAATGTAAATGCTCTTGTTTTTGTTTTTAGATTTTTTATTTATTGAGTAATTTTTAACCATAATGGCCGGCGGGTGCTAGGGACATTGTGTGTTAGTGAGATTAATGAATGATGTCTGGTTTTTAAATGTCTTAGATCGGAAGGCTATTTGACAACTGTTTTTAGTCTGTCTGAGGGACTTACTGTTATTTCTTCAGTTTGAATTGGTCTAGTGAGGCACTTTACTCTTTGAGTCATGCAGATGTTATGTGGTCAGGTGATCTAGCTTTAAACGATGGACTCGTTGGTTTTTAAATATCGAATAATTTTAATCTGTTATTAAATTTTCCCTGTTAGAGGAATATAACATTATTGGGATAACGAGTATGAAATCGTATAATACTACATTATATATAAGAGCGTGGCAACAAATTGCAAGCTAGTACAGACTAGCCTTAATTCATTTAAACAACAATGATCCTGTGCTGCATTTGTTTTTCTTGACATTGTGATTTATGTGTTACACACTCAATATATTGTATTAAAAGAGCATTTGACATTTTTGCCATTGAATGGTTTAGATATGTATTCATACCATTTTCCTAATGTTGCACTATTGCCGCTTTAAGTACAACATAAATTGTTTTAATTGGTATTTAATTGTGTTCTAATTATCTGGTTTTCCCGCCTAAAAGCCAAGTATAAAGATGGTTCATTTGTTTTTAATATTTACACCTGATGAAGCGTAGTTAACCTACGTGAAAGCGCTTGTGTGGTTTTATGGAATAATAAAGAAAGTTTTACTTGACTTTTCGTGTGGTGACTCCTGTTTGGATCTACTATTGGCAAACTTATAAACTTGTTAGAATGACATGGTTTCTGTTAACATGCATTTTCTAGGCACACACACAAACAGTTACTCTCAACTGTGCAGATTTTCTAGGAATGCCCTGACTTTTGCCTCATATTTTTGGTCTGTTTCTCATAAAATTGTGGTTTTCTGGCAAATCATTGTGGACTGAAGTCAGAAAAAATACACACATTTGAGTTTCAGACTTAGTACCCTTTAGGAAATTCATGCTAATGCAAATTCTGTTACTCTATCAACTTTCTAATTTGTAAGAGCAATATTTAAAAAGTCTTCCTATTGTGGGCCTTTGTGCCCCATTATTTATGGCTTTGCCCAGATTTCTTTTTGTAAGAGGTCAAGAGATATGATACACACAAACAGAGCAATCGAGCAATCCCAACAAAGAAACAAAAATGGGGACAGATTTTAAATATTGCTCTTATAAACTTAGTTCTTTTATATTTAGTATAATAACTACATATAAAATTGTATACACTATCTTCATTTTAGGGGTCAAATAGATTTTGTGGCTCCTGATGAATTTTATTTGGTGGGAGAGGGGCCAGAATGGCTCTTTTGATAATGATAGTTGCAGACCCCTGACCTATCCTATAACCTCTTTAATTATTTCCTACAGTCATACCCTACCTCTTAACTAATCTGCCTCCCCACCCATTCTAAATAGGGCCATATAGTGTTATCACACTACATTCAACCACCATTATGTCCCTCACTACTTTTTCTATGCTCTCACTTATGCTCTCTGTCCTAATAATAATAACAACCTTCCAGATACTCAACATACCTCCTACATCCACCTGTACAACCACCACACATAACCCACATTTACCGAGTTACTCAAACATCCACCCTAGCTTATTCACAGTTAATACCTCTGTACTATCCAAAGTAAATGTTCTACCTCTCCACAGACAGCCCCATTATCACACCGCCAGCAGCAACTATACCATTTTCAAGAAAAAAAACTAAGTATAGCTCTCATAATTTGGCAAAGCGTTATATCCCAGTGTGGTGATGTACATCCCATCCCAGGTCTAACCCTCCCCATCCTAGCAAACTTAGCAAATCTCGCTTGCTGTCAACCATAAATCTCCAAAGCCTTAGAAACAAGATACCTGAACTCCAGGCATGGATTTCACAAAACAACCCTGATATTGTAGCAGCTACCGAAACCAGGTTGAAATCATATGTGAAAGACACCGAGTTTCTTCCCACAGGTTACTCATGCTTGAGAGCCGATCAGCTGAACAAGAGAGGAGGAGGAGTAGCAATACTTTTCCCTAGCAAATATACATTAATTCCCTACTCAAAACCAACACCCAACTTCTCCCCAGCCGAAGTACTAATCTCTATATTAAAATTTAACAACCATAAAAACATTTGCATAATTGCTCTGTATATTCCTCCAGGAAACAACATACCAGTATTTGAAAACATACTTGCCTGGACTTCACAAAACACAGATAATGAAACCATCATCTTAGGTGATGTAAACATTGATAGGCTAGACATTGCCCATGACAATCCCACAAAAAACATAAATCTTTACAACTTCTCCCAACTAATTGAAGACATCACCAGACCCCACAAAAATAACATTTGGGGCTCTGCAGTAGACTGGATATTAGTGTCCCACCCTGACAATATCATCACTGCAGGCATACTGCCTAATACCATTAGTGACCACCACCCAGCATATGTCCTACACAAGCCTACCCTAACCCCAGGGCAACACCAATACAAATCAACCAGAAATTTGACTAAGTTCCAACTATCCATATTTAATGAAACCTTAGCTAAAGTAGATTGGGAATGCCTCAAATCCCTGCCACTTAATGAGGCTGTTGAGTTCTTTAACTCAACATTACTAGACATCCTAAATAAGCAAGCACCCACCCGTCAAAAACAAATAAAACATAACCATTCAAGCTGGCTCTCAAAATCCACCAAAGAAGTCATGTCCACAAGAGATAAAATCTGGAAATCATGGCAGAAAAACAAAGCTTATTCCTCACCTTAAGTTGATAGTTTTTCTGCCCTTCTCACTGTGGGGGCTGGACCTGCTCCCTGCCACCATCCTCGCCCTCCCCCGACAACATCATTCTTATACCTAACCTTAACTCTAATAATCCAGTGATAAAAAAGCCCACTACCTCCACCTACAAAGCCAGCATAAAAATAATCCCCAAAATTTCTGTTCATCCATCAACCATCTATTGCATCCAGGTTCTCAAAGCAACCCATCCCCTGACCCACACAAAACCTCTACCGAACTTGCCACCCTCTTCAATTCCTACTTCATTGACACCATAGCTAACCTAACCACCACCTTTCCTGTGGTTAACACCACCACCACCAAGATCGCTAATGACCAAACCATCTCATAAAACAGTCCTGCACACAGCTCTAACCTAAAATTCTCCCCCATACCCACTGCCACAATAAAAAAACTTTTACTTAAGCTTAAACTCTGTACTCAAGCCCCTGACAATCTAC